>NC_048231.1:48344143-48352512 GCF_002007445.2 Ailuropoda melanoleuca
ACCTACACTTCCCTGTAAAATAAAAAAGATCAAAATTCTTTATGGATCAGGGACTATTAACATAAATCTAGTGAGAAGTCCTTTAGTAAAATCCATATTTGNTATATTTATAAATTATTCAGTATCCTTCAGCATATAACTTTTAGAAAGCTACATTTTACAGATCTAAAGTCAGTATTCACTTTTGCCATTTTATTGAGTTCAGAATTCATTCGATAACAATGCCTATCAAAATGGTTTTGTTTTAAAATCTATTATTTAAGATATGGTTCTTGTTTTTAAATTGGGGTATAATTCATATAGCATAAAATTCACCTTTGTAAGGAATACAGATGAGTGCTTTTTAGAGTGTGCAGCCATCACCACTCTCTGATTCCAGAAGACTTCCATCAACCCCCTCCCCATGGAAGAGGAATTCCCCATTCCCTCTCTACCCAGCCCTAGGCAATGACATTTTACTTTCTGCCTCTGTTGGATTTACCTGTTCTGGACATTTCATCTAAACAGAATTGTACAGTATGTAACCTCTTGTGTCTAGCTTCCTTCGCTGAGCAGGATGTTCTCAAGGGTCATCCCTGTTGTAGCAAGTGTCAGTGCTTCATTCCTTTTCACGGTTGCATAATATTCCATTGTTAAGATGTAGCTTAACTGTTTGGTAAAAGTCTCTTCATTGTTCAAAACTTGATAAAATAAAATGTTTAAATCATGGTACTTTAGTTATGTTATAATGATAAAAAATATTTATTACATTTGACTGGGTTCAAGTCTTTCTGCACCTAGNCCTGGACTTCATAGAAATATTAGCAGCAGTATTTCCTTGTCCTTCTTAATCACAAATCCTTTGGATACTTCTTAAGAAGGCATTCCTAGGATCATAAGGAAAGATTTTTTTTTAACCAAAAATGTTGTCTGAATAAAAGGCTATTTCGTGGATAATGAGTTATCCATCACTGGAAGTATTTAATCACAAGCTATATTACAACTCATTCAGATTTTTAAAAATTGACTTTGTAAATATGTATCTTGCCCATTTCTACAAATGAATTTAGATGCTGAGTGATATTGTGGAAACGACTGTACTAGAGGGTGTCTAGATTAGGAAGTACAGTTCATAATTTCTTCTGACCCAGAGTGTAGGTATTTCTAATTTGTATTCAAAATGATGGTANGATGGTCTTTGGGGTGCCTGGTTGGCTCAGTTGGAAGAGCATGTGATCTTGAGGTTGTGAGTTCAAGCCCCGAGTAGGTTGTAGAGATTACTTAAATAAATAAAACTTAAAAAAGGATGATTTTCCACAGTTCTACAAAAGTCAAAATAAAAATATAACATGAAATGTTAAAGCAACATTCCCCTTCCCACATTTATAAATATGTTTACTCTATGTATGGCCTTCCGTATAATGTAGAGACAAACACAAAGACATACAGACTTAAACACACATGCACACAGAAATTTGTTCTTCCTTTGTCTCCTTCTTCCCAGGCAAGGATCCAAATTACCTGGATCCTTTGCATGAATCATATGTTAATACCATGAAGAAGTCTGTACTTCTCAGTGGCGAAGATGTGGAGGCCATCTTGAGTGTAGTCAGAGCTGGCCTCTTCACCTAAGCATTCCTTACAATTCAATCTTGGGGACTTGGCTCTGCCTTCCCTAACTTCATATCCTAAGTATTTGGGCTTCCAGAAGCCCAGATATTTCCATGTCTCTCTCATAGATATTTTCATTCATGCACAATTATCGTCTATGATCAGTGAAGAATGATCTCACATACTGTCTTCCCTTCCTTTATTTGATGTCCCTGTATACAAGCTCTATTCTGTGCCACAGAGAGCCAATATAATGGAAGTCATCATAGTAAACTTTATTTCTACCAAGTTAAATTCTTGTGTGAAATTTATTCCTACAAAAGTTAATATTTCAAGTTGTAGTTACATTATTTTTGATGAGGTCACCAACAGAGAAGGGATGTGCTAAAGACTGAGTTTGAAAAAGGAATTTGAACTCATTCTTTTCAGTCATAGGCACCTTGAAAGTGAGTTTACAGAAATCATAAATTTCTTCTGAAAAACGAGTGATGCATGTAACAGCATTGGCTCATTGGGTGTTACAGATTTTTTTGGTCCAGTTTCATGTGTAGCTTTTAAAAGTAATACATTCTTGAAAAAGGATAAAAGGGAAGGGCAAACAAACTTCAGAGCTTTGCAAACTAGGTTAGTCCAAGATTGACACAGACCAGGTTTTCAGCCTCAAGCATTTTTTAATGATCAAGTTATATAAACTCCAGAAAATACTGTGAAAGTGGGTAATGGAAACACTGACTTTTAATTTAGAGTTGACTTCACTTCACTAATGTTATTGTTTCTTGAGCTTTTGGAGTTTCGATTACACCATCAGAGTTGTAAACACAAACTCAGCTAGTTTGATATCCTACATTTGAAGGGTAGCCTTTTTTAGCATCTGTGGACGCAAAGCAGCAAAATTTCAAACAAAAAGACAAAAAAAAAGTGTCTTGGCCAGCAGGGCTGTGCAATTTGAATGCTTTCTCTCTGTTTAAGACATTGGTAAAATAAAATGCAATAACCCACACGGGTCAGATTTCCCAATCATTGAAGTTGTATTCAAATTCAAGACCACCAAGTGCTCATTTATACGTGTTTAATTTTGTTTTCCTACCTACTCCTCTCTCCATTTAAAACCCATATACCTTCACCCTTATTATAGCACAAGCTCCCAGGATCCCTCAGGAATCTAAGACACACGTCTGGGGGACAACAGTAGCATTTATAAATATTGAGTCATTGAAAGTTCTCGTTGCCCTAGAGCCCTGTGCATATTAACCGGCAGTAGTAAAGATTTTTTCAAACCAGCCTATTTCATTTCTGACTGGCTGGCAGGTCTGTTAAAGGTGCCATTGTGCAGACCTGAAACTTAACTCCCCCGCCCCCTGTTTCTCTCTCTTTCTTCATTTCCAAAACGGTGCTTATAGGTAAGTGAGGAAATCTGTGGGGCAGGAGGGACCTCTGTAAATTTTCCTCAAACATGAGTTGTGCCGCTTACTAAAATATTTTCATTCCATCAAAACTATACTATTTAAATAAATGTAAACCCGGTTTCAATTATGTCATTACAGATTCCATAGAAGTAGTTTGTTTGACTCACTGGTGGACGTGTGGCAATGTTAGTGAAATTTCAAGGCCAGTCTGGATTCTTGTGCTGTGCTAAAGCATGTTACTGATTGAAAGAAAGTTTTGAGTTCCAAACTATGAAGAACACGTTTGTGGTGATAATAGGTACTATTTGTAGAGCACCTACTAACTGGCAGACTCCAGGGAGAATTGCATTCCTTTTCTAATTAAGGAATCATTTTTTTTTCTTGTTACAGATAAGCTCAAATGTTATTAGGTAGGGCACTCCATACCCATGACCTGGTTCCATTCTCTGAGCAAGTCTTTAGAGTGGGTCAGGCCGGGCAGATGGACAGCTGTGCACTGCCTATGGGCTTCCCTGAGGAGGTGAGGGGAGCTGCCATCCACCCTAGGCTCTGAGCACCAAGATGGTGGCCTCTTCCAGGCTGGACTAAGCTGGACACAGGGCATCATTTTATTCCTACAAAGAAGCAGTCTGCTGGCCAAGCCTTGCCCCTGTAGGGCTATGCCTTTTGTGGGCTGTCTTCCCCAAGGAGGTGCTTTTCCTTTGTATAAAGGCAGTGCCTGTCTGCTGGTGGTGCTGAGGTAGGGATGAGGCTAATGACAGATGAGGCAGGGGTGAAGGTAGCGTTGAGCGTGATGATGAGGAAATGGGCTCCAGGAGAGCAAGAGAGTCACCCAAACTGCCACACATCTGAACTGGGATTTGAGCACTGACCTGCCTGGCTTTCCCCCCTCTTTCCTTCTATTCGGGTAACTCCTTATTGATCATCTACTTAGGATTATTTCCTCCATTGCACTTCCTAGGATTTTGGATTAGCCTAGTTTCATAGGACTTAAATAAGTTACTGGTATGTCCTTATAATATTTCCTTTTCTTCATTCAGTTGTAGCACTCACAGTTAGAGTCATTTACTCCTAAGGGCCAGACCCCTCAGATCAGCTGCTTTCTCCCCCTTTAGAGGGAAGAGCATCTAGAGTTCTGATTTTCCTCACTAAGAGCACAGGAAACTGGGCCAAGAAGCCCATTGACTNAGAGCACAGGAAACTGGGCCGAGAAGCCCATTGACCAAGAGGTTATTATAAGCCCTAATAGTACTTTATCACGATGCTCTTCTATGCTCAAAACATATAAGGGTCCCCGTGCTGAGATCCAATGCATGAAACATTCGAATGTGAAAAGAACACTAAGGGACAGATGTTGGCCTGGCAGTTCAGCATCTCATCTGATGATTGTGAGGTGGACGCTTAGAGTGAGCTTCTCTTTTAGACACTCTGCTTTTTGCTGCCAGTGCTGACTTGTCTCTTAGCACACGTAGCCAGAAGACTCCATCATTACTCATGCTCATTATTATTCATGTCAATTAGAGATAGACCCTTAGATTTGCAGTCACCTGATGAGTTCATCCTCGTATACATAATCCCTATGGATAGTCTTGATTTTTCGCATTTGATGCAGTACTGTAGAGGAAAAAGTTAATATTTATGGAGCAGGGGACAAAATATGTAAAAGGAAACTAGCTCTGTGCTGGCTTTAAGAGTAATTTTTGAAGTCACTTCTTGCTGTTTGCTTTCTCATGGAAGCTAGCATGGAGGCCCCAAGAGGTAACATCTGAAAGAGCCTTGATTCTCCTTCTTTTTTCTTTCCCCGACAGCTTCCTTAAAGGACATACTGCCCCTTTATACAACAATTAGAAAGAAGTCCAGACCAAGTTATAATTCCCTGGTCATTTGTGCCAGGATGAGGGTATTGGTCTAATTTTCTCTTAACTAAAATAGCCTAAAAGCATCTGGATCATCCATACACCTTCCAATCACATTTATTATAAGGGCAGTTAGCCCTAGGTGTTATTTCCCTCATCCCCTGGTAATTGAGGCAGATTGTTTTTTCTGTCCCCTGACACACTTAGGCACGTGCCAGTCTGTGATGGAGCCTGGCGCTCAGCACTGTGGGCAAGGAAGGCAATTCCAGTCTAAGACTAATTTATGATCTGTAGTCTCTGGATCGGAAGCATTGCTGAAAGAGAACTCTGGCAAACTGAGATTTGATGGAGTCTACTTTCTTGGAAGAAGGAATACATTCAGTGTTTACTGCCAAAAGTCAGAATTTTACAGGCAAGAGGGAGGACTAAGAGGGTGGTACCATGAGGAAGAGAAGCCACATCAGGATGAAAATCTCTTAGGCCAGAACCTTGTTGATCTCTTGATTTCTCTTGGTGTGATAGTCATGCAGTGATGTTCAGTTTACATAGTATTTTTCAAATAGAATATGTCATTTTAGTGGGAGAAAGACTTTTCATGAGAATTACTTATATCATTCAGTATATGAATAAAGGCAGGATCTAGCGTGACCGTGGGCAAGTTACTCATCTCTGTGCCTCAGTGTCCTTGACTGTAAATGTAACAGTCTGCCATCTCAAAGGGTTATTGTGGTGGGTGAGTTAATACAGTCCATGGCCTTAGAGTGGTGCCTGACCCCACAGTAAGTGCATGTTAAGGATAAGCTAGTATTACTGTTGTCATTCTTTTTTTTTTTAATAATAATATTTTTTTATTATGTTAGTCACCATACAGTAAATCCGTTTTTTTTGTTTTTGTTTTTTTGTTTTTTTTTAAATTTTTTTTATGTAAAGTTCAATGATTCATTAGTTGCGTATAACAACCAGGGCACCATGCAATACGTGCCCTCCTTACCACCCATCACCAGTCTATCCCATTCCCCCACCCCCCTTCCCTCTGAAGCCCTCAGTTTGTTGTCATTCTTATTAGAGGAGTCATGTTTCTTGTTCAGGGTTATGAGCAACTACAAGGTAACAAGAACTGCTCAGAATTGAATCTTGTCTCCAAATTATGCACAATCACATGGATGAAAATTTGAAATTATGAAATGTATGAAAATTACATGGTACCAAATAATTCTCTATTACAATCTTTATCTTAGTTTTCTACTAATTCTGCTATATTTGGATTTATACCCATTCTCCTCTGTGTGGTTGAAATCCTGGATAGTAGGGTGACATGGTGCTGGTTGGAAGGTGGTGTCAATGACATGTATCTTTAGTGACCTGCCAGTCTCGTTCAGTACTTTTTTTTCACCTTTTCAAGAGCACCTTCCCCATGGAAAACTCCCACCCCACCTGCCCTGTGGCTGCGGTGCTAGGTCTGGACTTGTGAATACATTATAGTCTTCTACCCATCCCCTCCCTGCCCCAAAGCTTGTCACCCACCCCATGCCCTTCAGCACGGAGGACTAAGTACTAAGATATTATTCACTATTTAGATTTAGATAAGACAAAGGATGAAAATGTTAGGAAGAGAGGTGCTGACTTTTTTTTTTCTAAAATACACTAATACTTTACTCATATTATCTGACTTAAATCCTCCCATGTCTCTTAAAACAGACTGGCTCTTACTACCAAGTTACTGACAGGGATGGAGGGTCCAGATGTGGAGGGTGTCTTGCATGAGGTCCTTTAGTTAGTGGTAGAGCCAGAATTCAAACAGGTCTTCTGGACTCTGTAGTCTGTATTCTTTCCAGTGCCTCATGCAGACTCATAAGTGTACAGGGAAAACTTTATGGAGAAATTGGGCTTTGGTTAATTAGATTCTGAGAAATAGATAAGATTAGGATACATAAAACTGGAAGGATCTGCTAGGGGAGAGGATAATTAATCTGCCATACTCACTCTAGGTAAAGCATTAAGTGTTGGTAGTATGTTTTACTTGGTAAATATTGGACTTCAAGAATATCTTCACCCCCAAGAGTGTGCTCTGTGGACTCTGCAGGGCTGCATGTTTGGGTGCATGCGTGCATGGGTGCACATTTGCTGGGTGAGAAGGGATGCTTATTTCCTACTCTTGCTTGATCCACTGCCCCCACCTGCCTCACTTCAGGTGGGTCCTGTGTCAACTTGCTAACAATGGCCACCCTCTGGTCTGTGAGTGGTTTTAACCTGTCTTCTTCAAGCCTGAGAAAATTGGAGGTGTTTTTTCCTGAAGATGTAAATCAGTCAATAAATCAACAAGAACATACGGGATGCCTTTGGGGTGTGTGGAAATCTACTTCCCTGAAGTGTGAACCCCTGAGATCCTCAATCCTGAGGCTGTTTCCAAAATGGCACATCATATAGTCCAAGCTGTTCTTTACACAACAGTCTTTCAAATATTTGAAGGAGCTGTGATGTCACAAATAAGTATTTCTTTCAGATCCATCTTGAGTCCCTCCCCTCTGCTATCTGCTCAGTTCATCAGAGTCTTGTGTGGATGTTTCAATAAGAACGCATCAGTGTCTTATGGGGAGAGCCGGGGATAACCGCGGCTCCATTAATGTCAAATATCATGGGGCTGTGACTTTCTTTGTTCTAAAAACTGTCCTTTTCCTCATCAGCTAAAATTATGGGTCTGTCATGTATTGTATATTTGAAATGTAGATCTTTTCTTACCTAAAATATCCAATCTATTTCTTGTGCAATTCAACTTCTAATTCCCTTAGGCAGATGTGCTCCCCTCCTTGATTTGGGGTTTTGATTCTCCTTGAGTAGAACTCTTTCCTTACCATATGTCATCTCCATCTCATCCCTAAACAAGTTAAAATGTATGTAGCTTCTGGCACAGATCAAACACACCAGTAAGTCTTGTTTTCCTTCACTCTTGCTTCTGCCTCACTGCATCTCACACCCAGCTGCTCCTGCTTCATTTTTTATAAAATAACATCTTTTTGGTTCTAAGTTTTGCTCTAAATCAGTATTAGCAATAGATTCAATATATAAATGCCCCTTACAGGTCAGGCATATTTTCTGTGTCGTATCTCAATTCCGCATAGTTCTGCAGGGAGCTTGCTGTTTTACTCATTTGTAGATAAGGAAACTGAGCAGCAACAGAAGAGGTGGTTCGGATTAGATAAAAAAGTGAGAAATGTGACANAGGTGAGAAATGTGACAATATCATGCAGGGTCTCGAGGATGGTGCTGGCTGCCTGCGGCCCATGTGTGCAGGTCAGTGGGCCCATCTAGGCAGGCGAGGAAGAGCTACAGCCGAGGCAGAAAGAAGACATCACCAGCTTTACTTCTCCCCACTCCATGGGTGTATTTCTGCCTCCCGCTCTGCAATCCTGCAAGCTTCCAATTCCCCGTCCATACCACTACTCTTATTAGTCCTCTGGGAGAGTGTTCTTACCCACACCACCCATCCCATTTCTTCACTGAACCCACGCTTCAGTAC
>NC_048231.1:48352612-48359458 GCF_002007445.2 Ailuropoda melanoleuca
CCATTTAAAACAGCTCTTTGAGTTACTAGTTCATATTTTAAAAATTGAATCAATAGGCTAGTGAAATGCAATAGGCATCTCCTTCATAAGATTGAATAATTAACATATTCAACNATAAGATTGAATAATTAACATATTCAAAGGTATTCAGTGTCTTTGTGGTACAGTTATAGCTAGACATTATCATCAACAGTATCTGGCATTTATTTTATACTTAGAGATTATTATTTTCCTTGACATTGAGTCATAGCAGTAAACATCTCAATAATGATGTAATTTTTAAATTTATTATGTTTCAGTAACTATGCCAATAAACTTTATATTCAATAATACACAGTTCTCATAGAGTTGGTATTTTTATTTATGTTTTAAAGTCAGAGGACCAAATTTATTCCCTCGAATATGAGTATGTCTACATTTTTATGGCCTTAACTTAAGTGATAGACTGCCTAAAGTACATGCATGCACTTCTGGAAAAAGTAGTCTTTTTTGTTTCCATTAGGGCGAAACCAAGGTGTTATTATAAAGACGTTGGGACTGGCTGAGAATCCTGAAGCTGGATTATGATAAGACTCATCATTCCCGGGAGGCCAAGNGAATAATTAACATATTCAAAGGTATTCAGTGTCTTTGTGGTACAGTTATAGCTAGACATTATCATCAACAGTATCTGGCATTTATTTTATATAGAGATTATTATTTTCCTTGACATTGAGTCATAGCAGTAAACATCTCAATAATGATGTAATTTTTAAATTTATTATGTTTCAGTAACTATGCCAATAAACTTTATATTCAATAATACACAGTTCTCATAGAGTTGGTATTTTTATTTATGTTTTAAAGTCAGAGGACCAAATTTATTCCCTCAAATATGAATATGTCTACATTTTTATGGCCTTAACTTAAGTGATAGACTGCCTAAAGTACATGCATGCACTTCTGGAAAAAGTAGTCTTTTTTGTTTCCATTAGGGCGAAACCAAGGTGTTATTATAAAGACGTTGGGACTGGCTGAGAATCCTGAAGCTGGATCATGATAAGACTCATCATTCCTGGGAGGCCAAATCATTCAAGGCCTTTTATCTGATTTCCTGGAAATAATGGCAGATGCTTAATTTAAATAAACAGAGAGAGGATGCACCCTTTTCCCCACCCCAAGAATGTCAGAGTCATGGAAGGCACAGCTCAAGTCTAGTTATCCACCCAACAAACATTTATTAGTTAAACACAATGTATTAGACACTGTTCCAGATGTCGGGGATAAAGTCACTTCAAAAGAACAACAAAAACTGAAACCCTTGAACTTGGGGAGCAGACACTGTGTCATGTGGAAGACATATGAATAAGCAAGCTTCATAATATTCTGATGATCATAATTGCTGAGAAGAATATCAATCCAGGAAGGTAGGAATGAAATATTGAAGTCAGCCGTGCTTGAAATTTTAGATAGGGAAGTCATAGAAACACACAAAGTGGAAACGTGAAAAATTACAAAAACTTCCTCATCCATAGAACTTCTATTTTCAGATGAGTTTGCTTCCAAAGCACACACTCTATGGAGTTGTTTATAGAGCTGAAATGTTAAGTAGCTGGGAAAAAAAAAACAAAAACACAAGCATTTCTGTTCTAGTGACCATGTGTCCACACCCTTCCCACCTTGGGATCCCAGATAACAGGTAACTGAGAGGAAACATGAGACAAATTAAATAACTTCTGTCAGGCATCTCACGGGCCTCTGAGCCATATCAAGGGACATTTCTGTGTCTCCTCCTCTCCTGCTAGAGCCCAGCCTCAATCCTCCTGCTCCCAGGCCCTGCTGGAGATGAAGGTGACCCTGTATGAATGTAATTTGGACTTGAATTCTAGAAAATCTTTTCTCTTTGAACTTGTGTATTTCAATTCCACCATGAAATACAACAGAAGGACACATGTTCTTCTAGAGCTTTTAAGGTAAAACACATACTCACTTCCTTTCAGGTTTGCTTCACTTCCTCCTTCTCTTTTTCCCATTCTCTTCTTCTCCTTTCTTCTCTTCCTTTCCATTCTGTCTCCCTGTCCCTTCTCTCTTCGTACTCTTCTCAACTGAGTAGTCATGATGTGTGAAGGATTGTCTCAAGTGTCACAAGAATGTAGAAAAACTAGCATCTTGTGATGTCTGTACCCTTCATGGTGTGAGGTGATGGAAGCCTCCTCCACAGGGCATCATGAGGAGATGACATTGAGGGCAAAAGGTGGCAGCACCCTAAGGAGTTGCTCACCTTTGTACAAGATACTTGTTATATATTGCTTCAGATCTCCTCAGCCTCTCTGTCTCTGTAGTTATGTCACTCGTGTCAGCCATAGCCATTATCATGGCAACCAGCTCTGAGTGGGCTGGCACCAGTCACCCAGGCTCAGACTTCACCCTCCTGCCCACAGTTTCTCCTGGTGATGTTGAGGTGTGATGATGGGGAGGCTGCTGGAGTTGAGGCTCATCACACATAAAGGGTGGGAGGGATTGATACCTCAGGGAAAGAACTTTCCATCAGTGCATGATAGGAGGAGGACAGATTTAATGTCATTTCTCCCAAGATGGATAGTCCTGAGAAGCAGTTACTATTTCTACTCTTGGTAGACAGTCCTGTAAGATGGAGCTATGAATGTCCCCAGGTGGTGGCCAGTTGCTAGAATGTCCATTTCCCTACTTCACTTCCCTTCTTCACTCTTGCTCCTCGAGATTGCCCTCCTGAAAAAAGTCCCTCAGGGTCTGCCTTCTGGGGCACCCAGGCTGAGGGAACCATGCTGTGGCTTTCTGTCTCTAGCCCTGGAGCCCCTGGTGATGTCCTCTTTCCTACATATCCATGGCTTCAGGCACTCAGAGCCAAATATTCTTCATAATAATCAAGCTTACATATCCATTTATAGATATAAGACATCTCTAGACATTCTAAATACAGCATTCATGTTTGCTTATTTAGGTAAACCAAACAAGGTGTGTGTCTGTCCAGCCTGCTTGTGCAGAGGATGGATGGGAGGGTGAAGCAGAACTGTCTGGGCTGTTTCAAATTGCTTAGATCTGATCTGCCAATAACCCATAGAGATGGGACCCTATTCAACTGTTTATTATCTCTCGTGACTCACCAACCTGTTTCGAGCATGTGTCAGCTTTAGAGAAAAACTAGTGTCATGAACACTATATAGTTTTTGAAGACTTGGAAAACAGCCATCAATTATTTTCATTCTTTTTTTTAAATTAATAGTATTTTTATTATGTTAGTTACCATACAGTACATCCCTAGTNTAGCATGTGTCAGCTTTAGAGAAAATCTAGTGTCCTGAACACTATATAGTTGAAGATTTGGAAAACAGCCATCAATTATTTTCATTCTTTTTTTAAAATTAATAATATTTTTTATTATATTATGTTAGTTACCATACAGTACACCCCTAGTTTTTGATGTAAAGTTCCATGATTCATTACTTGCATATAACACCCAGTGCACCATGCAATACGTGCCCTTCTTAATACCCATCACCATCCTATCCCATTCCCCCACCCCCTCACCTATGAAGCCCTCAGTTTGTTTCCCAGAGTCCATAGTCTCTCGTGGTGGTTCATTCCCCCTTCTCTTTATCCCCCTTTCTTCTTCCCTTTCTTCTCCTACCAATCTTCCTACTTCCTATGTTCCATAAATGAGTGAAACCATATGATAATTGTCATTCTCTGCTTGACTTAAGAAAATGTGGTCCATATATACAATGGAATATTACTCAGCCATCAAAAAGAACGATTTCTCAACATTTGCTGCAACATGGACAGGACTGGAGGAGATAATGCTAAGTGAAATAAGTCAGTTATTTTCATCCTTGAAAATAAATGAATGGATATAGTGCAGGACAGCAAAGGCACATCTTCTTGTGATTATTATTTGTTTAGTGACTAAGTCTACCTAAGGAATTATTTCTGTAGATGTCTGGAAGCTTTCATTATTCCCTGCCCAAAGCATGGGGTACCTGCTCAACAAGGTGTTGACCAGGAAATGTGAGCAACTGGCTCTGCTTTCCCATCTGACATGCAGCTTCTAAACTGCCACATGGGCTTCTTTCCAGAATGTCAGTAACAGACCCACTGGACCCCAGGTGGCTCCAGTTCTCTCACAGGGCTTTCACTTGGCTCTGGGCTCTGCATGCTGTCATGCCTCAATCATCACTCTTCCCAAGCTCTGAATCCACCACAGGTGTGTGGACGGGCAGGAGGTCCACCAAATCCCCATTCTTTCTTTCTATTGCTAATTGGAAGTTAAAACCTGTCTCCAAGGAGCAGTTCAAGAACCTGATAAAGACTCATTTAAGTGACTAAATCATGGTTCTTCTGCTGTTTGTTTTTGTGTTCTGGTTAAGCAGCATCATTTCTGTGCAGTACGTGTATAAATGATTCTTATATATAGATAAACATGTACTCTGTCAGGGACTCTGTGTAGAAAATTCCAAGCAATCAAGGTTTCAGGATGTCAGGTCAGTGTATAAAAGTCAATTGCATTTCTGTATACTAGTGATCAACAATTGGAAATAGAATTTTAAAAAGTATTACTTTTAATAGCACCAAAATAGCACCAGATTTGATATAAATCTAACAAAATATGTGCAAGATCTTCATGCTGCTAAAATAAATCAAATGAAATCTAAACAAATGGAGAGATATATTGTGTTCATAAGCTGGAAAACTCAGTGTTGTCAGGATGGCATTTATCTCCTGAATGATCTATGGATTTAACACAATTCCAGGCAGAACTCCAGCAGAGTATTTTTGTAGAAATGAACCAGCTGATTCTAATACATATATATGGAAAAACAAAGGAGCTAGAATAGCCAAAATAATTTTGAAAAAGAAAAATGAAAGTTGGAATATTTATACTATATGATTTCAGGTTTTACTTATGTAGTGTAAGGTCTGAAATTTCATGTGCTGCCTTGACATCTTAGAGTCTCACAGAGCCCCAGGCCAAACCGTAAGCTCCCCTGCTCTCACTGGACATAGTCAGAAAGGCTCTATCAGTTGCACCGACTGAGCTCCAGCACCCTCAGCCTCGGCTTCATTCCTGCCGGCCCACAGAATCTTTCAAAGAAGCCAATCTCATCCTCCTGGGTAATCTTTGGCTACCCTATCCTCGGCACATTATAAAGCCTGCCTCTCACAGCCCTGTTGGTTTGCTCTGTTTCCGAGTGCCACCCAGTAACCTTGGGTGGTGTAGTTGGTTAAGTGAACCACTCTTGGTTTCATCTCAGGTTGTGATCTCAGGGTGGTGAAATTAAGCCCCAGGTCTGGGTCTGCTCTCAGTGCAGTCGCTTCAAATTCTTTCTCCTTCTCCCTCTGCCCCTCATGCTTGTGCTCTCTTTCTCTCTATCCAAAATAAATAAATACATCTTTAAAAAAAAACCCAAAACTACATCAATACTTACCTTGCACCATATGCAAAAATTAACTCAAATGAGTTATAGACGTAAATGTAAAAGTTAAAACCGTAAAACTCTTACAAAAATATAGGAGAAAATCTTTGTGATCTTGGGTTATACAGAGGCAAAAATTTCTTAAATCTGACACTAAAAGCATGATTCATAAGAGAAAAAAATGATAAATTGGACTTTACCTAATTAAACTTCTGCTCCTCAAATTCCACTGTGAAAATGATACAAAGGCAGGCCACAAATTGGAAGAAAAATTTTGCAAATCACTTATCTTATAAAGGACTTGTATCCAGAATGTATGAAGAACACCCAAAACTCAATACTAAGAAAACATGCATCTCAATTTTTAAAAATGGACAAAAAATTTGAAGCGACACTTCACTAAAGAAAATATAACAGATGGCAAATAAAAACATGCAAATATGCTTAACATCATTAGCCATTAGGGAAATGCAAATTTAAAACATGGGATTAACACTATATATGGCCAAAAAAAAAAGAAAAGAAAAAGAAAACAAAGTAAAAGAAAAAAAGAAACAATACCAAGTTCTGACAGAGATGTGGAACAACCGGAATTCGAATACACTGTTGGTGAGAATGCAAAATTGTACAACCAATTTGAAAACAGTTTGGTGGTATATTATACAGTTAACCGTACACTTAGCATTCAACCCAGCAGTCCCACTGTTGGATATTTATTCAGATGAAATGAAAACGTCTGCTCACACTTTTATTTATAATTACCCCAAACTGGAGAAACAAAACAAAATAAATGTCTTCCAGCTGGTGAATGGATACAGAAACTGTGGTCCTTTGATGGACAATTAATCAGCAATAACATAGATGAATCTGAAAAGCATTATGCTAAGTGAAAGAAGCCAGTCTCAGAATACTACATGCTATATGACTACATATATGATATTCTGAAAAAGGTCAAACTCTAAGGACAGGGATAGACCAGTGGTCACCAGTGGTGAAGGGATCAGGGCAGTCATGGAGAATCTGGGGGCTGATGAAACATCTCCATATCTTGACAGAAGTGGTGGTTACATAGCCATGTGCCTTTATCAGAACTGGAAAAATTATATAAAATAAAGCAGTTAATTTTATTCTATGTAAATGATACCTTAAAAAGAAAAAGGATTTTAACAGTGACCATAATTGGAACAAACTGGAATTTTTCTTCATTATTTGTTTTGGGGCTTTAATGAGGAGTGGATGGATCACAGCAATAGATTCTAGTTGTGGCTGTAAGTTCTCAAGATGAAGATTACTGTGTCAAGAGCTACTGTAAATACTAAATTAGATAAAGTTTTTGAAACAGTTTTATACCTTATATTTTCTTCATGCATTTATTCAACAAATATTTATTGACTATATGGGCATACTGTGTCCCAAA
>NC_048231.1:48359558-48412698 GCF_002007445.2 Ailuropoda melanoleuca
AAATATCATCAGTTAGTTTGTGCAATGTGTGTCATTCAGTTCTCATTTTCCATTCATTGTTCAAGTGTGTATCCGCCTCTTCCATTAGGCGGTGAACTCCAGATAAGCTTACTTCTCTCATCTTCAGCTTCAAGCAAGGTGTCTGGCACATCGTAGACAGATTTTTTAAAGTGATGACATGACTGGTATACTATCCATTGACTTTCTTCAGTTCACTANCTTCAGTTCACTGTATACACATTACATGCCCATTAATTTGTAATAGAAAATAGTAGGTTTATCTGTGCTAACCCTTCCCTGGAGTTAAACTGTAATTCATCATTTATTTTCAATATTAGCTCTCATTAAAATATATAGGATGAAGCCAAAATACCTCTCAAATAATCTGCTCAGCTGGCCTTGTTATCAGTCTGAAGACAGTGATTTTCCTGCCAGCTGTGGCTGGTGTCATGGCCAGATTGAATGTTTTTCTGAGATTTTTCATCAAGTGGCATGGAAGAGTTTTGTGTAAGGTTGGTGCATGGGACCCGAGAGCTGTTATGGCTTCCTATTCTGCCTGAAGACATCTGAGCTCTTAACACTAAGGAGTTGGGAATAGGGGCTCCTGGAGCCCTCCTATCAACTCTGGACTGGAGAATACAGCCTTGTTTGATTGCTAGGAAGTGTATTTGAGCAGCGGGACATCTTTAGCCTCATAAAGTTCTTGTCTAACATCCTTTTACACAAATTATTTGGGCATATTCAGGTTGGTATTGATGTAATGTGTTCGATTTTTCTTGTTCTTGTAGGGCTTGTTGCTTTGCTTATGTGAAGGGCAAATGCACACAGGCTCTTCACTCATATCCTGTATTGCTATTGATTTAGGCTGCTACCAAGTGGCAGGAAATGAGGAAAAAAATGTTTCCTATTTCTCAGCCATAAGCCAATTACAAAATTCAAGCCTTATGTTATTGCTTCCTGGGAAATGTTATCTCAAAATAGATATAACTACTATTTCTACTAACCAATAAATGATTGTCTCAGTGTTAATACTCGGAGTTCTATTATTCAGCCTCCTTTCAGGGGCTTTTGGTCTTGCATTGAAATAGGTTCCATCTATTTTCTGGAGCAGATAGTAGGTGGTTACATAACATCTACATGTTTACAAGAGTCTGGCTTTTAGAAACAGGCATTAACATTCTCACATATGTTGTCATGAGAGTGAATGCACATGTCCACATGCCTCTATATAAAACACACTGTTTAATTTATTTGCATACTTTTGTATTTTTGTAACACACATGCATGCACACACCATTAAAAAATAAAATCTGAAGTCAAATTCTCTATAAGTTAAAATTTGTAAAGATGGTTATACCTTTGTGAATTACTATGAGGGAATGATAAAGCAGTTCGGAAAAAGAATCTTTTATAGCTGCTTCCAAATATTTTTCACCTGTGGGAGTGTAAAGCTTTACAAATCCCTGCCCCTCCCTGCCCCCCCACACTGTTTTTCTGTTCTCTACAATACTGATTGCTATCATTTCTGACCATCAGTGAATACAGTCTCAACACCCATTACAATCAAGGAACCAAAAATTGTATAAATCTTAAAACATCATCACTGCAACAATTTGAGAACCAGGTCAGATTTCATTAGGATTATTTGACATTTGCTGGTATTCAAAGACTGCATTATTAAAAAAAATATGCATCATAAGATTTGTAAGAACACATGTCTTATCGAAAAGTCTTCTAATTTAACAAAATTAATTATATCTCATATAGAATGAGAGACCGTGGACTATGAGAAACAAACTGAGGGCCTCAGAGGGGAGGGGGTGAGGGAATGGGATAGACCGGTGATGGGTAGTAAGGTGGGCACATATTGCATGGTGCACTGGGTGTTATACGCAACTAATGAATCATCGAACTTTGCATCGGAAACTGGGGTTATGCTGTATGGTGACTAACATAATATAATAAAAAATCATTGAAAAAAAAGAATCTGAGATAAAGAAAGAACTATTGGTCAGAATATAAAAATAGCTCCATTGTATATCCATCAATATTGTTATAATGATTGTTAGCATGATTCTATGAACACCTCTGATTATTTTAATTTTTTAAAAGATTTTATTTATTTATTTATTTATTTATTTATTTATTTATTTGAGATAGAACAGGGGGAGGAGCAGAGGGAGAGGGACAGCAGACTCTGCACCAAGCACAGAGCCTGACATGGGGTGCAATCTCATGACCTTGAGATCATGACCTGAGCTGAAATCAAGAGTCAGACACTTAACCAACTGAAGCACCCAGGGGCCCCTGTATATTTAAATTTTTATTATATATTGAAATCATATTGAAGATAAGAAGATTAACAATACAACTAAGACATTACATATATCTTAGGAGTCTCAAGTGTGCCCTTCCACAGCCTGGAGACCATTTACATTTAATGTGGTAATTGATATGCTTAAACTTATGTCTTTCATTCACTGTTATTTTCAATTTGTACTATCTTTTCTTTCTTCCTCTTTTCTTTTTTCTATCTTCTTTGCAACTTAGTATTTTGCAATTAAATTTTTATCCCCCTCTTGCTTTTACTTATTACCTAAAACTCATGTTTTGTTCTTTTAGTAGTTTTTTTTTTCAGTTTTATTGAGATATAATTGACATAAAACACTATATTAGATTTTGGTGTACAACCTAATGATTTGGTATAGGTATATATTGTAAAATGATCACCACAATAAATTTAGTTAATGTCTGTCACCACATGTAGTTAAAATATTTTTTCTTGCAATGAGAACTTTTTTAAGATTAAGGTTCTCTTAGCAACTTTCAAATATGCGATACAGTGGTATTACCTATAGTCACTATGCTGTACATTAGGTATATATGGTTTTTTGGGGGTTATAATATTCACCTTTAGCCTGTCATAGTCTAGTTCATGTGATGTGATAACACTTCATTTATTATGAACCTTGCTATAGTGTACTAGAATGTATCCCTTCCTAGAATTTCTGTTGTTCTTGTCACATTTTACTTATACATGTTTTAAAAAAACCACAATATATTGCTATTTTTGTTTATATGGTCATCTTTCAAAGAAATGCATGCAATACATAAAACATCTTCTATATTTACCTATGTAGCTACCATTTCCAGTGCTCTTCGTCCTCTTTATATTCNGTGCTCTTCATCCTTTTTATATTTTCATCTGGTATCATTTCCTTTTACCTGAAGGACTTCCTTTAGTGGAGGTCTCCTGGTCATCTGAAGAAGTCTGTTTCATCTCCATTTTTGGTTGGTGCTCACATGATATATCTTTGTCCATTCTTTTATTTTCATGATCCCTGTGTCCTATTTGAAATGAGGTTCCATAGACAGCATATTGATGGATTATATGTTTTCTTTTTCTTTTTTCTTTTTATTCATTCTGCCAATCTCTCTTAATTGATGGTTTTAGAACATTTATATTTAAGTAGTTATTGATATGCTAGGGCTTAACTCTGCCATCTTATTTGTTTTCTGTTTGTTTCTTCTGTTTCTCTCTCTTCTCTTTAATTTTTCCTGTGGGTTATGTGAAATACTGATTTATCTACAGTATTTTGAATGTATTGCTTAGTGCAGTTTTCTTACTGGTTTCTCTCGGTATTACAATATACATAAACACATCACAGATTATTGGTATTGACGTTTTAACACTTAAAATGAAGTATAGAGTACTTCCATTTAAGTCCCTTTATTATCCCCATTAAAATATAGTTTTCTTAATTATTTCCTTTACATTTTTCAGTTCCATATCAAATGATGTTATTAATTTTACTTCAATCATTAAATATGATTTAAGAAACTCATTAGAAGGATAGTCTGTTATATTTAGCTCANTTAGAAGGATAGTCTGTTATATTTACCTCCGTTTTTACCCATTCCATGTTCCTTTCTTTCTGAAGTTCCAAGCCTTCCTCTGTTATTGTTATTTCATTTCTGTTTAAATAATACCATTTAGTCATTCTTTTTTTTTTTTAAGAGAGAAAGAGAGTGCACATTTGGGGGGGCAGTTGGTGGGGGAAGGGGCAGAAAGAGAATCTTAAGCAGGCTCCATACTTAGTGTGGAGCCCAACACAGGGCTCAGTCTCACAACCCTGAGATCATGACCTGAGCTGAAATCAAGAGTCAGATGCTTAACCAGCTGAGCCACCCTGGTCCCCTCGTTTAGTTATTCTTAAAAGGTAGAGTTGCTAGAAAGAAATCCTGTTAGTTTTTCTTCATCTGAGAATCTTTAAATCAAACTATTGTCACTTCCTTGGGTAAAACACCTCATTGGATTCTCATTAAATGAGAACCAAATTCAGGCTCCTAACCTGAGGGCCATGGCATTTCCTGCCTCCATACCCTCTTCTGGGCTCTGTCCCACTCCCTCTCTGTGTGTCTTGGTGCCCACAACCCAATAGCTATTTCCCTTCTGCCATGCAGTTCACTCCCTGCTCATTCATGGCTAGTTTCTCCTCCTTCATTGGATGACTTCTTTCCCACAGAGGCCTTCGCCGTGCACCAGCCCACATTATTCCCTGGTCTCTGTCTTGTTATATCCAGAACATTTATCACACTCTGTAATTATTCTACATACTGCTTTTTGTTGTTGTTATTTGTTTTCTATCTCCCTCACTAAAGTCTAACCTCGGTGAGGGAAAGGATCCCATCCGTCTTGTTCTCTGTTGCAGCAAATCTTAAGTTAGCAAAGTAACCTGAGATTGCACACATAATAATGCTTATGTACCTATCAAGTTAATTGGTTAAGCACTGACTGATTAATATGGAGGCTTGCACAAAGCAATCCAAAGTATAAAACTAAAGCAGCAAACTGTAAGGGGTCAGCACTGGGCCAGGATATTACCTGCAAAGAACTGCTTCTCCCCCAGACTATCAGAGGATTTGGCAGGGCCAGGGCAAACCCACACACCTGTCTTGAGTGATCTCTCCTTGCTGTAACTGCAGAGAAGGATGTGTATTTATCCATGGGCATGCTTATTTATTCAGTACCTACTATGTGCCAGCATGGGCAAACACGAATATCTAACATTTTGAAATTTAACATATTTTGCTTTGCTTTCCAGGACGTTTGTCCTTTTTTCCCCCATCATGTTTGCTTTGGGAATAACTGGAATTGGATATTCCAAATCCCTGTAATCAGGGTTTTATGTTCTCACTTTATAAGCAGTTATATATACTTGGTTTATTTCCTCTGAGTGAGCGCAAACCTCTGGGGTCCCAGGGCAAATTCCCACCCTGCGCCTGGCATGGTGCTCAGAGCAGAGCTCAGGCTCAGGAAAAGTTCTGAGGAGAGGGAAAAATGGGAGTGGAGGACAGGGCGGAGTACTGTGGATTTCAGAGCAGCTAGAGCAGGGCTCAGCCTTTGAACATTTTAGTAACAAAGACATGCATTTTGTTTGCACCTCAGTCCATCAGAAGGTATTATATGGGTCCTGAATCTCTCAGGAAATTTTGGAGCAACAGAAAGGGTTGCCTCCCCTCAAAATGCTGCTTTGTTATCACTCCCCGAATTCTTTATTTCTAGAGGGAACACTGGGTGTGTCAGAAGTGCTAAACTCAGCTGTTTCTTATAGAAGGAAATGGATGGATGTTCCCTGGTTAGTAATAATCTAATCAGAGACAAACTGAGTAGATGGCATCAGGATGTGTGTGTGTGTGTGTGTGTGTTTCAATACCGACTTGGTTTTATGGTATGCCATTAAGTGATTTTTTAAAATAAACCCTAAAGATATAAACCTTTACAATAATGGTCAATCCGATTTGGCTGCTCTCCATTATTGTTCATTTCCCTTTCAAATGTTTCAGGTGACTTGCAAAGATTGGTGCAATCTCTAACTTGGCGATTTGACCTGGGACCTTTTTGAAGGTTCTGATGCAGGGTCCATCGCAGAGCTATGGAATCAGAGTGTCCTGGAGGCAGGGGGATGTGGATGGTGGCACCAAGCTCCACTGCTCTTGCAAGTTTGGAAAGATAATCTTCCTAAAACAAGTGTGGCCATAGGTGAAATATTTCATAGGATGAAATATTTGTTTATCCGTACGATGCTGTCCCGTTGGGCTTACATAACATACAGTGACGTCCCACAGGCGAGGCACTCGCTCTGCTTCCTTCCACAGACAGCATGGTGCCTATGGCTTGTCTTGTGCAGTGAGGCACTGCACTTGCCTTTTCTTAACTTGGGCTCTTCTGTTGAGATGAACCCATTCTGCAAAGATAAATTGTTAACTTTTAATAATAAACAATGAATAAACAACTCATGACACTTTATAAAACTGTTCCCTTTGCCTCCAGGTTGTTTGTTTGTGACTTTGATACACTCCCTCGAAATGTTTTCAATAGGGTGGTTTTAGCCACAAAGAAGAAATTGGATTCACCTGATGAGAAGTTCTGGGCTAACACGTAAAGGTTGACTGAAATCGGAAGGAGGGTCCACAGATTATTTACTTCCATGTATTTTCTAATTAAGGGAGTCTGCCTAGCAAATGATTCCAACAAAATGTTTACAATTTTGCCTGGTCCATTCTCCATGCCGAGCATGGAGACAGTTGATCCGGCGGATGGCAGCCTCTGCGTGGATTCTATGTCGGCTGCTTCAAAATCATTTAGGGCAGCTCTTTGGTCATAGGGATGCCTGAGATTCGCTCCCAGAATCCCTCATTTAGGAAGTTTGAGGTGAGGCTAGATACCTGCCCTCTTAAAGATTCCCAGGTGATCTTCAGGACTTACCCCAACCCAGGTTGAATCTTTGAGTACTTGGAGCTAAAGAAAAATGGATGTTTGCATTCCACCAAGGCTAACTTGTGTCTTGACTGTCCGGATTGTGTGGGAATGACTGCTGTGTGCCGAGCATGGGGACGCAGCTGTGGGGTGAGATGCAGCAGCTGCTTGGTGCTCAGACCCTGACCCAGGTTCAGAGAAGCTTGGCCTTGCATGCAGTTGATCCCAGAAGTACTACAGGAATACATGTTGGCATGTGAAGTGGGGAAGTTTTACCAAAGGCAAGTCGAAGGATTTACGTGCCTTCAAATAAGTTTTAGATGTTGACATGGGCAGTAATAATATGGATTTTTTTTTTTTGCCTTTCTAAACTATGAAATGTTCTCTTTTTAATGTGTAAGATCGCTCTGGAACCAAGGGAACTATATCTTCATTTATAGCTACTCCTTCTAGCTTCAAGGCCAGAGTCTGGTTGCGTTCCAGTGCCGGGAGAGATTACAGCTCCCACGAGCAACGTTGCTTGTTAGTAAATACATCCGAGCGAGTGGACGCTGTTCCAGAGGATCCGTGTTTATACTTCACCAGACGAATCATTTAGGGGGAGAAAGCCTGCCTGTTAACAAGCAGGCCTGACGTGACTAATGGCAGTTCTGGCCCCAGCCTGGACAGTAGGGGCTCACAGAGGCCAACCTGGCTCACTTTCGGCTTCTCAGCTTGGCAGGTTTAGAAAGTGTTTCCAACTGAGGGCCCCAGGGATTCCGGTACAAAAATGCTAAAACACTCAAGTACAGTGGTATGTTTATAAAAGGCACAGGGGCCCCAGTCCTGCCCAAGAGAGGTCAAGGAAATGCATTTGTCAACCTCACAAAAGTTCTTGACCAGAGAACTTTATTTGATTTAATCTATATCCGTAGCAATTCTACAGTTGAATACTGAGCCATTTATTATGAAAGTTAGGAGTATGTTTCTGAATGGGACCCAGGCAGCTCTAGCTGTGTTGTTTCTCCATGTCTCCTTTGTCAAGTATGGTGACTGAAGGTTTTGGCCCAACTTTCTTCCTCAGGGAGGATTTTTATGTGTCGTCCTGTTGTGAGGAGGAAATTAAGCAACACATGCCCCATGAACAGATGGTTTGTATGTGGATGGCAGTGTGGGCACCATAGAATAGCTTCACTGGATGGGTCCCCACAGAAACTCTTGGGGGAGCCAGAACAGGTGGAAAGGAAGAGCTGGTATGGAACCTTGGGGCCTTAAGAGCTTGGGAGGGGATCTCACAGCCAAGGACACATTCCAAGCATGTCCCACGGCGAAGGGAGCCTGTGGACTCTAGGTTCCCTGTGTGGTTGCCTGCAGGGAGTACTTCTAGGTGAAGATGAGGATAAGGCTGGAGAGACAGACTGGTTCCAGGTGTGGTAGCGCCTGAGAGGTGGGCAAGCTCTGTATTCTTTCCAGGTAATTTCATCAGACCCCTGACTTTAGAAACCATCTCTCTACCACTGAACTTCAGATAGACCTCTCCGGTTTCCACCTCCCCCCAGACCTCCAGATTCCTGTGCTGGCTGCCCTTGGAACATCTCCAACAAGAAAGCCTGAAAGCCATCTCAGAACGGAATTCCCCAACCTGCTCCACCCTTCCTTGTTCCCATCTCCTCAATAATGACAAAAATACAGGAACTGTTTTTGCTTCTTCTCTGTCCCTCCTCCTTCCACATCAAATTTACTGACAAGTTCTGCTGACTTGACCTTTAAGACAAACTGCAAAGACATGAACCTCTCTTCAGCTCCATGAGCTCCTGTCTCCTCTTTGACCACAGCAATAGCCTCCTAGCTGCGGTGTCCCTTGGCATCACCATGTGAAACAGACTACATCATAGCCCTCACTATGTGCAGTGATTGGCGATCAAACTCCTGTTAGAGTGATTTCAAGAGAAACGAGGCACAGGGGAAGTGATGCCATGTTTTTAGCCAACTCTTGGAGAGTCATTTTGGCAAATGTGGGTTGGAAGGGGTGTGGGTTGGAGATGGTGAGGCATGTTTTTTGATTGATGGGGAGATATGGGAGAAAGGGAGCATGAGGTAATACAGGGGAAAGGGGAGGGTGGCTGGGACCGTCATTCTCCCTGGTGTCTCAGGGCATAGAGTTCACCCACAGTCACAGGACAGGTGAACTTTAGGTTGATAGGCTGATGTGCCAGCCCTGGGTTAACCCCCCTTCTCTCAGTGAAGTAGTAAGTGGGCTTATTAGCTGACAATGGGTAGAGTGAATTGGTGGAAGAGGACGTATATCAGGGATCATGTGCCTTCTTTCTGAACATACCATGGAGCCTTTCACCAGCTCTTCCCTCCATCTGGAATGTTCTTGATGAGGATTTTCACATGGCTGGTGACTATGACATTCAGACCTTGGCTTAAATGTCACCTCCTCAGAGAGCCTCTCCTGACCTCAGAATCTAAAATAGCCATCCTGCCACCCACAGTCACATCACCCTATTTTAATTCTCTGACTAGCATTTGTTACTGTGAGATATTCAGTTTGTTAATTTTCTACTTGATTACGTTTATCACTGCATTTCTTATGAGATATTAGCACACACTAGGGCCGAACCTATAGAGAAATCTTCATGAATAAGGATGAGATATTCCTTTCCTTCAGGAAAAGATGCAAATGTGTCATGATGGAATACAGCAAAACCCAATTTGGGTATATAGACTTGAATAGGCCCGAGATTAAATCTGTGTGTGTGGTGTAGAGGGGAGTGTGTATCCTGTACCCTTTGCTTCAGCAATAGACAGCATGATTTATGAGTGGCCTGAGCCCTTCTAGGCAAAGAGAAGATCTCTGAGTTCTCAAGGCCACTCAGGACTAACTTGAACTTCATACTTGCCTTCCTATGCTGGCTTCCTTTAGTGCACACGGGCATAGTTAGAGGTTCCGTTACCGTTGGTGAATATTAATTTAAATATCTGAACTAAGTGGATCAAGGAAAAGGCTTTAAAATGGGAAAAATGGAGAGGCTGGTCTGTACTCTTTAAGCCCTAAAGAAATGTCTGAACTGGGCCTAAAGACCCTCCTGGCTCTGTAGCCAGTGCAATCTTTTCAATTGGGCTTAAGAGAAGACTGCCAGCCTAGAGGCAAATGCATCTGAAACAACTTTTGTCTTAAAGTGATGGCTTATATTTCTAAGAACTTAAAAAAAAAAAATCCTGAACCTTCTAGGGAAAGACTGTAATTAGTCAAAAAACATTTTGATGTATTCTCTAAAAACGAAACAGACAAAAACACCTTGTATACCCAGTTTAAGATAATGCATAGAAATATGTATATATTCTGCCCATGCGTTTCTTCCCTAAATCTCTGATGATAGTACTGAGGTGCTGAATCATTCAGGACTGAACCAGTATATCATTTTCTAAAAGGATAAAATAGGAAGTGACTGTATATCTAGTCAAGTAACCCAGGACCACTCACCATCCCATGGCCAGGAAACACTAAAATAGTGGACAAAATTTACTTCAGAAAGAAAAGGGATTTCATAACCACTGATTGGAACCACCCTTTTGGTTAAAGGCATGGATACTTTCCTCAAGCTACCTATCACCTTGGTGGCAAACTATAAATGTGTGGAACCGAACCCAGATTGATGAAAGTTAAAATTTTGATAGATGTTTCAGTTTCTTCTTCTGCCTATAGGAAATGAGTTCATGTGGCTCAGACAACATGCTGTTCAGGGCCCTGTGATTGGTGACCTTTCCTGTTTACTTCTTCGGGAAAGATCCAAGTGACTTGGGCTTTCACAAGCACTGTCAGAGACCTGGGGGAACATAAGTGGTTGTCTGCATTTTTCCTCTGGTTTGTGAAGTTCACCTCACTGACTGACCCATAAATTACAAACCATATAATCTGCTGGGTGGAGAGGCAGAGTTCTGGACTGCAGTGTTTTCTGTTTCTTCTTTATTTAGGCTGGAGGAGAAAAAATAGATCCAGAAGAGGCACTGATCTATGAAGAGGATTTAGATGAAGGGGACGGTGTTGAAGGCGAGGTGGACGAGAGCACAAAATTAAAAATGTTCCGCAGACTCGCCTCTGTGGCCTCTAAGCTTAAGGAGTTTATTGGCAACATGATCACCACCGCTGGAAAAGTCGTGGTGACGATTTTACTCGGTTCATCAGGTGAGCATTTCCAGCATTGGATGGAGCACAGGTAGTAGCACTTGGGTGAAGAAGAAAAGACACGGCTGAGGAGAAAATACAGAAAGAAACAATTCTGGTTTGTGACACCAAACTCATAAGTGTCAATGCTAGAAAACTTGCCACATGTACACAGCACACACGTGGAAATCATTTTTCCTGTTCACTTCTAGCTTTTGTGTTTTTAGTTGGTTTCTGTCAACCTCCGTAAAGCCATCTTTTCCTATATCTGAAGTGATGTCATGTTTTAGGTGTATATCCGAAAAACCACTCTTCTCCCCCAGGGCCCATGAAGGGCAATGGGCTCTGATGAACAATGTTGGGGTTCTCTTCCACAGCCACTGTGCGCCTTCTGAAAACTCGTCTGTTTACATTGGGTCATTAGTAATCTTAATTGAACTCTCCAGGATATACTATTTTTCTTCCTCAGATTGTAATCTTGCAGCACAGACACTCACTTCCTTTAAATCTTGGCTGTGGACCACTTGTTCCATAGTAACGTTATCTCCATCTTCTCCCTCCTTCCATCGTGCTGTTGGCAGCTGTTCCAGAGCTCCTGTGAACTTTAGTCCATGCCTCATCGTTGAGATTGAAGAAAATGAAACAACATGACTGTTTTTTTTTAATAGGAAAATTAAAAAGGGTGAAAGAGAATAGACTTTCTCGAGAAATAGATCCCAATATTTTAAGGAAGAGTCATTTCAAAATGCCCCCCACAAACGTTTTTAAATGTCTGTCAAAGAATTACCTCATTTTATGTGCCTCTTTGTGGCAATAGTGTAGATCAACTTTTGTGGGGTAGGGCAAAGTTTTAGTGAGCCTTGGCCACAGATGTAATATTGTTACGGATCCTACTTAACCAAAAAAAAAAAAAAAGTAAGTTATCATCAAAAAAATGATAACAGGGAAAGTTGGAATGGACATACAAGTATTCCTGAAAAACTGGGGGGGGGGAGTAGAAAGATGGAAATAGGCAAGCAAATATGCTAAATTCTATTTTATGAAAAGTAGATATTTACTCTGCTCAAACACCATGGGAAGAATTTCTTCATCATCTTGTGTTTCCCTATACTTACAAATATCACTTTAATAGAATTTTTTTTCACAACAAAACCAGCATAAGTTCTGATTTTATAAATAAAATGTGATTCATATTTTAATAGCTTGATCCATTCCTGAAAGCATGTGAAGGAAATGTGTATAATCTCTAAGAGTTACAGTTCCTGAGTGATAAATGATTTTCCGGTTCCGGGCAATTTGTCATGACCACGTCTCTTCTTCCTTAGGTATGATGTTGCCATCTTTGACCTCATCTGTGTACTTCTTTGTATTTTTGGGTCTGTGCACCTGGTGGTCCTGGTGCCGCACATTCGATCCGCTGCTGTTCAGCTGTCTCTGTGTTCTGCTGGCGATTTTCACGGCGGGGCACTTGATTGGACTTTATTTATACCAGTTCCAATTCTTCCAAGAAGCAGTTCCACCCAATGACTACTATGCAAGGTAAGAGAAATGGTGAAGGCATTTCAAGGGGAGCTACTAGCCCTCCTTTTTTATCTTGTTTGAATTTGCAGGGGTTCTTCTCAGTGCCAGTTGATACGCTCAGCAAAGGTTTGGCGGGGTGGGGGAAGCAATCTAGCACTTTCAAGTTATTGAATGACAAAGTCTAGAAGGAAGTAGAAGGTCTCCTCAGATGGAGGTGCTGCTAGAACATGGAGAGAGGGGAGGATGCTGTTAGGTCACAGCTGTGGAAAGAGATCACAGAAGAACATTTTACGTCAAAGAATTAAAAAAAAGTGTTAAAGCATCCAGCTGGAAGATGCTCTCACAGGCCAAAGAGAGCAAAATATGATAATGAATTGATTATAAAAATATAAAAATAAAAATGCATGAATTCATGAAGAGAGAGAGAGAGAGAGAACTAATTTGCTTCAGTTGAAGATGACTATTACACCAACTCCTTACTTTGAAAAATAGGAATTAAAGGTAAAGAATCCAGCATTTACTTTGACTTCCTAGAAGGAACTCTAGGTGATTCTCAGTTGATGAGACAAAACCCACCTTTACAGGATAACACCAGCTAATGAAAGGGGAAGGAATAATAGAATTAGAAAATTACTATATCTCGGTTCTTAATGAAATACTGATTCTCATTGCAAACTGAAACCATTACTTAAAAAAGTTGTTGGGCTAAAAGATGTTTGCAGAATGACAACGTATAATCTTGCTGATTATTTGGCAATGGCAAAGGGAAAATTAAACCTTTGTAATGGTGATCAACATCACAACCAGTTGATCAAAGTAGTACTACCCAAAGTGGGATAGCTCAACATTTCACTCTTGCGATATGATGCAATATAAAGTATACGGCATCATACTATTAACCTTTTAGACCTAACCCCTGATTTACAGTAATAGATAAAGGCAAGAAAAATAATGACTCCCAGGAAAACAATCAGAGAAATACAGAATGTAGATTCTATAGGGGAAATGATCTGATCTCTAAAACACTCAGCATCATAAAAATAAGTGTGTGTAGAGGCAGCAAGGGGACCGACTCTTCTAGTTTAAAGGAGAACTGGGGAAACCCAGCAAACAGATGTGAAGCCTGACTCTAGATTACATCCTGGTTCAACCACGAATCTCTAAAAGATATTTTGAGGTTAAAGGGGTGAATTTCAACATTCATTCGTTATTAGCTGATTGTGTAGAATCGTTGTTAATTCTTGGGTGCGTGATTGTTGTGTGGGCATACAGGAAAATGTATGATTGGTATTGGGTTATCCATTGTCCTGTTTTAACTTTCTGTTTCCGTGGAAAAATTTATAACCAGAAGTTACAGAAAAAAGAGAGTGGGGGAGAAATGGCGGGAGAGAATGCGAGGGGGATGAAAGCAGTGCCAGCATCGTTGTCTCTGATGTGTCTGGGAAGTGGCGTAGGTGCTTTTTGTCCTCTTGTTGAGAAATGAGAACCTGCAATTGAAAAGAACATGAGCATTATTATCATCCTGATGATATAGACTTGCATCCTTCTTTCAGGGGATCTTCATCTGGTTTTCATGTGATAGTAAATATGAAGCAGCAATGTGTGTCTGGACCTCCTCACCTTGTTTTTATTGATTCATGCATAAAATCTGTCTAGTTTGTAGCTGTGTCTACACAATGCTAGAAAAAAAATTCAAGTTCTGAAACCACTAAAACAAGTTAGTACTCTACACACTTACAACCTAATTCTAAACCCAGTTGGCATAATCCAGAGGCTTAACAAGTATAAATTCAGTCTATAAAGAGAAGAATGTTACAGACACATTAAAACTGAAGAAACACAATATAGAGACAAGCTAAGGGCCCGCTGACAGATGAATGGATCAAGAAGATGTGGTGTATATGTACATGCATACATGTATCTGTATATAAACACAATGAAATATTATTCAGCCTTAAAAAAGAAGGAAACCTTGCCCTTCATGACAACGTGATGAAACTTGGGGGCATTATGCTAAAGAAATAAATCAGACAGACTTGTCCACTTATATATGGAATCTAAACAAAAGAGTCAACTCATAGAAACAGAGTAGGAAAGTGGTTGCCGGGGTGACATGTGGGGAGGAAGGAAGAGAGGTTGGTAAAAAGATACAAACTCACTTATGAGGTGAATAAATTATGAAGATCTAATGTGCAGCAGGCTCCCTATAGCTAATAGTATTGTATATCATATACTTGAAATTTGTTAAGAGAATAGATCTTAAGCAGTTTCACCAAAAAAAAAAAAAGTAATTATGTGAGGTCATTGGTATGTTAATTAACTAGACTGAAGTAATCATTTCACAATGTACATGTATATCAAATCATCACATTGTACACTTTAAATATATTACAATTTCATGTGTTGGTTACACCTGAGAAGCCTCTTTAATGGTGCAGATTTATGTAATATTTATTTATTTTTGGCAGGAGTGAATAAATGCTATATTTCAGTACAGACAGTAGTTTAGACTAAATGAATCCTTTGGTTTCTTTTGGACATTTAATTTTTGGCTTATTGAACACGCATAGAAAAAATGTTTTGTGCTGTTGGAAGGGCTGACTTTTAGGGGGTGATTTAATTGGAAATGTAAATATCTTCAATATGCCAATAACCCCCCCCCCGTTGAAGGATCTTTTCTGCCATCTAGAGACTGATGATGGGAAATGCAGATAATATTCAGAACGACCTTGAAAACATTTTTTGTATCAAGGATCAGCTAATAAATATTTTAGACTTTGTCACAATTATTTTTAGAAGCCATTGTAATGCAATAAAAATTGTGAAAAATAATAATAATAAAAAAAGAAGAAGCCATTGTAATGCAAAAGTTGCCACTGACAGATTTAAAAGAAAGGCGCAGTTCTCTTCCAGTAAAACTTTGTGGACACTGAAGTTTGAATTTCATATTATTTTTACATTTCACGAATATTTTTTTTTAATTTTTTCCAGCCACTCAAAAATATAAAAGCAAAACACAACAAAAAAGGTGAAAACCGTGGTTAGCTCATAAGCTGTACCAAAACAGGTGGTAAACAAGGCTTGCAATCTATGGTGTAGATAATAATAGTCCTAATGGGGTAAGAACATACTGTATTTATTGTTCACTTGAATTGTCGCAAACAAAATTATAATTATTATTTATTACATGTAATAATAATCACATTACATATAATTATAATTGCATTTTGTTGATGATCCATTTAAACAGCTTAAAAGGTCCATTACTATAAACTCATAGAGGTAAGTCACTAAAAGTTAAGTTGCTTATTAGGATATAGACAGTTTGAGCTAAACAATGAAATATAAATATAAATATATAAACATAAACATAAATACACTGCCCTGCTGTAGATTCCCATCCTCCCTCCATTCACTTGGTGATAGCAAGGCATTGCATTTTAGTCCTAGAAAGCTTGGAAATTGACATATCTAAAACAATAGCTTTTTCATAAAGCATGATTCCAGTCCATTGTTATTAACCCCAAATTCTGAGTTGGAGGAAAACAAACTGGAAAGTGGCAAAAAAAAAAAAAATCCTCACCTTGCATGGGCATTTGTCAAAAATTTCATAACCACAGAAACTCCAGCACATATACCCAGCTTCGGATGTGGCCGTTCTTGAAACAATCCAAGCCATTTTTTTTCTCTCAAAAGCTTTCAAACACATTCTCTGGTCAGAATTATCTTTATTTTTAGAAAACCTGAATTGATTTGTTTATCATAATTCATATTTGTTGATGATTATTTGGAAAAATATAATGAAGGATAAGGAAAACCACCTTTTAAAAATGTAATCCTAATTTCCAGAAATAAATACTGTTTACTTCTGGGTCTATATTCTTCCAGAATTTTTCATAGGCATATATGTGCCTTTTTAAAACAAACTTTGAATCATAATGCACATACTATTTTGTAAGTGTTGGTCAAGCAAAATAAAACTTCAAAACAAATCCACATAACTGTATGTAAGATTGGGAATGTACCAGTCAACATAGTTTGCTTAATAGAATAGAGTCATACAACAACTGCTATTCTGGAAGGTGTCACTAACTAAAAATGGTGAACTAAACAAAATTTTTCTTTGCTAATACAGTGTGTAATCTCTTCCAAAGGTTTTGTATTTTCAAGGGAATTGCTATAGACAGCAAACACCTCATATTTTGAAAGACATGAAGCAAGATTAAAGGTGATGGGCTCATGTTCAGATTTCTCCAATTATACCTGTGCTTATCTTCACCTGTTTTCCTACCTGTAGGGCTGGCCACATTATGAAGCTCTGAGTCTTGGACAATTTGTGTCATGCAGGTTTTCTGCATTAAAAGTGCAGAAGGTGTACTGGGTAGGGATGGAAGGGCAGTTGGACCTGATTTATTCTGCATTGTCATGAATGGCAGACATGTTTGAATGCATAAACTTCTACTTATCAGTGGCATGAATTAAAAGCCCATTGTAACAGTTTGGCAGCTCACCACTAACTACGTTTCCTTGTGAAGGTGATACCAAAAGTAATTTTGAGTTGAACTTGTCTAAAAACAATCCTGACAAGAAGTGGATTCTTTGTTTGTTAATCTTGAGTTATATCAATAAAACAGGTAAAAGTTCTGTTGTAGGCCAGAGTGGAAGATGTGACAGAAGACTAAAATGCCAATTGTTTTCTTAAGTATGATGGAGACACATGGAACACATACATTTATTTTTTGACCTTATTAATGGACATTTTGTGTATGATACACATTGGGATGAGTAGGTCATTCTTTAAATTGTCTCTTCTGATTTTCAACTGGCTTTCATTCCAACTCTTGAAGTTTCTCAAGAACATTTGCAGGAGTTACTGTAGGCTTTGGACTTGTTTGCCCAAATTCGATTTCTTCATTTGCTGCCGTCTTCACTTTAAGATGTGCAATTCAAACATGAGAGGGCGGGAAGGAATGAGAGAGATTTTTGGACCATTCTCTGTGAAAGTAGGATTCTTTGTAAAATAAATATACAACAGTTTGCCCTACATTACCCTTTTAGGTCCTATTTCAATAATACTACTGATAAGAAAACGCATTATGTTTAGTGAAGGAAAAGCTTATTTCAGTGTTAAAACAATATAAAAAAGAAAAAGCAAAGCCTAAACTCCAACATCACTAATTAACTACTCTATGAAAAATGTTAAGAAACAAACATTAAGAGTACAATCTCTCATTTATTATATTTACACTCTCTTAATGCTAGTCATAAAAATATCAATAATATATAGGGAATAATAAAGGCTTCAATGCTGTATGTCTTTTTCTTCTGATTTGGGGAAGCCAGTGGGTCCTTTAGAAAAATGGAGCAATGAAATCAGTTTTACTATCACATCTGCTGCAGTTTGCTTTGTAAGTTGTTGTATTATCCAGGTTATTTAAAAGAATGTGTTTTTGTACCCCAGCCCCAGATTGCTATGTTACGCCTGTCCTGAGTTGGAGTAATGTAAGGTTTAGTTACAAAAACAGCACAGAAAGACTAAATTGTTGTTCATGCAGACCAGTTGGCAAGAATTTCATCTGAAAGCAGTCCAGGGGCACCTGGGTGGCTCAGTCTGTTAAGTGTCTGCCTTTGGCTCAGGTCATGATTCCAGGGTTCTGGGATTGAGCCCCACATCAGGCTCTCTGCTCAGTGGGGAGTCTGCTTCTCCCTCTCTCTCAAATAAATAATAAAATAAATAAATAAATAAATAAATAAATAAATAAATAAATAAAATCTTTTAAAAAAAAGTAAAAGCAGTCCAGTGTGTGTGTGTGGGGGGGGGGTGGATAAATGTAAAGCAGGCCATTTTCATGGTAAGGAATGTAAATTCACCCAAAGAAGTTAACACGTTTTCTTTACCTTTTTGTTAAAAGATGGCACTGGAAGGTATCTATGGAATTATAGTTGGTGGGTGATAAAATGATAAACAAACTTTGGGTTTCCTTTTGAAAAGATTCTTAGTGATGAAGTGCCTTGTTCTAATGTCTCAAGCAGAGTTCACTTGTGCTTAACTGAAAGGTGAAAAATAGAAGCCAAGAGAGAAATTGACTTTCTTTCTTTTTTTTTAAATTTTTTTATTATATTATGTTAGTCGCCATACAGTACATCCCTGGTTTCTGATGCAAAGTTCGATGATTCATTAGTTGCGTATAACACCCAGTGCACCATGCAATACGTGCCCTCCTTACTACCCATCACCAGTCTGAGAAATTGACTTTCCACAAATAGGTACAAAATCAATAGAACATAAATACTTGAACCCCTGGGTCCAAATGGGCAATTTACCATAACCTTATGGTCACTTAGGATAAGTGGGTGTGTTGTGGACCCAGGATCCCTGAGAAACAGGGTGCCCTACACAGCCATGACACCCGGCCTTGTGTACGAATCAGCTTCTGCTTCTGACTAGGGTAGAAGCCTTGGCACAGGATGTCTATCTAACCTAGGGACTTAAAACTTCCCAGCCTCACTTTCCAGAATTTCAGCCTTGATTAAATGTTGTGGACCGAATTTCTCACCTTTTGCTTATTGAGAGCACCTGAGAAGATTAAGCTATTCTGCCCCTTGTGCTGTTTCCTTCACTGGAAATGCCCTACTTCCTCATCCCATTCTCTCCTACTCTTTTCTCAAAACATAGCACATGCTGCTCCTTCTGGAAACTTCCATGTTCCTTCTGGAACGAGAATGATCTTCTGGGCAATTACTCTATGCAAACTTACTTCCTTGCACTTGCTGCACTGGACCATAATGACCATCTAGGAATGTGTCTCCCTACTAGGTTTGGGTTTGGGTGGCCTGGGTACTCTCAGGCTCTAACACTACGGATCACACTGCTTTCAGGAAATCCCTGTTCAATCTGTTTTCTGCTCTGTCTCCGCAACGCTTGCATTTCATCTCCTTGTGCACCAAATAAAGTAAAACTTGTTTAGGCTTTTCCTGAACTCTAAGCCACAGATGAGGCCACTGGCTAGGAGATGTATGGGAAATTATTTCCCAGAGAGGTAACTGTCAGTTTCAACATACCCACGGCAGTCCCACTGCTCTTCTCTGTGGTACCTGTACCCAGTCAGTGAATGTCAAGTTCAGCCAGAAACTAAGGAAACTACAGTACATGTGGCTCCTTACTTGTGGTGTTGGCAAATATTTACTTTTTGCTTGAGAAAAAAATGATGGCTTTATATTTATTTATTTAGAAAATTCAAAAATAGCTTTATCCTTGATAGTTAAAGTTAACATGGTTAATGTAGAAAGTAGCTTTCACTTTTGAAGAAACTAGAGATTTCTGTTCATACTCAGTGTGTCTTGGGGACTCAGTTTATCTCTTGTTTTTGAGAGACTTTGGTTTATATTTCTTACTTTCTCTGGACTTTGTCTTCAAAATGGGAGAGCCATGGTGAATATTGATGAGATGATGTGTACAAGGGTCTGCCCATGCCTGGCAATCAGAAGGCGATTAAGAAATGTTAATTCTACTTTTCTCTGTAGTTTTGTATGTAGAAGGCATATACAGTATGATTTATTTTTCTCAGTTTTAATGGAAAATATTTGATGTATATCACTGTATAAGTTTAAGGCATACAGCATGGTGGTATGATATATACATATATATATAATTTATTTATTTTTATTTTTTATTATGTTATGTTAGTCACAATACAGTACTGTTTTATATATATTATGAAGTGATTACCACAATAGGTTCAGCAAATGTCTATCTTCTCATGCAGATAAAATAAACAGAAAAGACAGGAGAAAAGAAAAAAAATTGTTCTCTTTGTGATGAGAGCTCTTAGGATTTACTCTCTTAACAACTTTGCTATGCATCACATGACAGGGTTAGCTGTGGTCATCAGGTTGTGCCTTACATCTCTAGGACTTATTTATCTCATAACTGGAAGATTGTATCTTTTGACCACCTTCCCCCAGTTCCTCTCCCTCACCTCCCCACATCTGGTAAACACAAGTCTGATCTTTTTCTCTATGAATTTGGATTTTTGTTGGTTAGTTAGTTTTAGATTCCATATGTAAGTGAGATCATACAGCATTTTTCTTTGTCTGACATTTCATTTAGCATAATGCCCTCAAGGTCTATTTGTGTTGTCGAAAATGATAGGATTAAAAAAGAAGAAAATGATAGGATTTCCTAGTTTTTATGGCTGAATAATATTCCATTGTATATATATCCTACAACTTATCCTTTCATCAATTGATGGACACTTAGGTGGTTTCCATGTCTTGGCTTTTGTAAATAATGCTGCTGTGAACATAAGGGTACAGATATCTTTCCCAGTTAGTGTTTCCAGTACCTTTGGATATATTCTCAGAAGTAGATTTTCTGGATCATCCTCCATACTGTTTTCCATAACAGCTTCACCAATTCACAATTCAGCAACACACAAGCTTCCCTTTTTTCCACATCCATGCGAGTATTTGTTATCTCTTATCTTTTTTGATGATGGTCATTCTAACAAGTGTAACATGATATCTCATTGTGATTTTAATTTGCATTTCCCTATAGTGATGTTGAACATCTTTTCATGAGCCTGTTGACTTTTCATATATCTTTTTTAGAGAAATGTCTATTCAGGTTCTTTGCCCATTTTTAAATTGGGCTATTTGCTTTTTGGCTATTGAGTTGTAGGAGTTCCTTATATATTTTGGATATTAACCCCTTATCAGATATATGGTTTGCAACTATTTTTTCACACTCCATAAGTTGTCTTTTCACACTGTTGATGATATATTTTGCTGTGCAGAAGTTTATTTATTTTTTATTTTGTTCCTTGTGCTTTAGGTGTCGNTCTTTGCCCATTTTTAAATTGGGCTATTTGCTTTTTGGCTATTGAGTTGTAGGAGTTCCTTATATATTTTGGATATTAACCCCTTATCAGATATATGGTTTGCAACTATTTTTTCACACTCCATAAGTTGTCTTTTCACACTGTTGATGATATATTTTGCTGTGCAGAAGTTTATTTATTTTTTATTTTGTTCCTTGTGCTTTAGGTGTCANAGTGGGAGAGGAAGAAGCAGGCTCGTAGCATAGGAGCCTGATGTGGGGCTCGATCCCATAACGCCGGGATCACGCCCTGAGCCGGAGGCAGACGCTTAACCGCTGTGCCACCCAGGCGCCCCTTGAGTTAACTTTTGGAGTGGTGCAAGATGGGCATCTAGTTTCATTCTTTTACATATGAATATGCAGTTTTCTCAGCACCATTTATTGAAGATACTGTCTTTTCTCCACTGAATATCCCTGGTTCCCTTTTCAAATATTGGTTGACTCTCTATGCTTGGATTTATTTCAAGGCTCTCAATTCTGTTCCATTGGTCTGTTTGTCCATTTTTATGCCATTACCATACTGTTTTGATGATTATAGATTTATACTATAGCTTAAAATCAGGAAGTATGGTGCCTCCTGCTTTTTCTTCTTTCTCAGTATTTCTTTGGCTATTTGGGGGTTTTTGTGGTTCCCTATACATTTTAGGAGTGTTTTATCTACTTCTGTAAAAAATTCCATTAGAATCTTGATTGGGAGGGGGGGCACCTGGGTGGCTCAGTTGGTTAAGCATTTGCCTTTGGCTCAGGTCATGATCCTGGGATGGAGTCCAGCATCAGGCTCCCTGCTCAGCGGGGAGTTTGTTTCTCCCTCTGCCTGCAGCTCCGCCTGCTTGTGCTCTCTCTCCCGCCCTACCTCTCTCTGTCAAATAAATAAATAAAATCTTTAAAGAAACAAAAAAAAGAATCTTCATAGGGACTGCATTGAATCATAGATGGCTTTCAGTAGTATTGACATTTTAACAATATTAATTCTTCCAACCCATTAATATGGGATATCTTTCCACTTATTTGTATCTGTTTGGATATCTTTCATCAATGTCTTATAACTTTCAACCAAGAGATCTTACACATCCTTAGTTAAATTTGTTCCTAGTATTTTATTGTTTTTTGATGCTGTCATAAATGGGATCAATTTCTTTTTTTTTCCAGAAAATTAGTTGTTAGTGTATAGAAACATTACTGGTTTTTGTGTTAATTCTTGTCCTGCAACTTTACTGAATTCATTATTTGTATTTGACAGTCTTTTCATTGAGCCTTTCAGATTTCTCTATACTAAATCAGTCTTTAGGATTTTCTATGTATTCTCTCTCTTTCTCTATCTCTCTCTCTCTATAAACACACGTATAATTATGTATAAATATGAAATTATATATATATAATTTATATAATTTTACTATATAATATAGTATATCGAGACAATTTTATTTCTTCCTTACCAATTTTGATGTTTTATTTCTTTTTCTTGCCTGATTTCTGTAGCTAGGACTTCCATTACTATGTCAAATAGGTGTGGTAAGAGTGGGTACCTTGTCTTGTTTCTGATCTAAGAGGAAAAGCTTTCAAACTTTCAGATGTGAGCTTGTCACATATGACCTATATTATGTTGAAATATGTTCCCTCCATGCCTAATTTGTTAAGAGTTTTTATCATGAATGGATGTTTAATTTTGTCAAATGCTTTTTCTGTGTCTATTAAGATGATCATGTGATTATTTTCTTTCATTCTATTAATGTGATGTATCAAGAATCATGAAAAATGAGTTAAATAAGACACCACCAAAGGAAACTAATGAAACTCCAATAACTGACTACAATGAAATGGAGATCTATGAACTGTCAATAAATAATTCAGAATAATCCCCTTATGGAAGTTTAGTGAACAAGAAAATACAGACAGACAACTAAACGAAGTTAGGAAAACAATGCATGAACAAAACAAGTTCAGCAAGGAAATAGCAATCATCAAACAGACAAATAGAAATCCTAGAGTTGATAAACACAATAATTGAACTGAAGAATTCAATAAAGAATTTCAGCAGTAAGCTCAACCATGCAGAAGAAAGAATCAGCAACTTGGAGGACAGGACACTGGAAATTACCCAGTCAGAAGAACAAAAAGAAAAAATAATGAAAGAAATGAAGAAAGCCTACAGAAATTATGGAATACAATAAAGAAACAATATTCAGATTATGAGAATTCCAGGAGGAAAATAGGGGGTAAAAGGGGCAGAAATATATTTCAAGCTAGAATGGCTGAAAACTTTCCAAACTTGGAGAAATAGACATCTGGGTCCATGAGACTCAAAGGACCCCAACTAGGTTGAATCTGAATAGGATTAAATTGAGACAGATTATAATTAAATTGTCAAAGTCAAAGACAGAGAAAGAATTTTAAGAGCAGCAAGAGAAAAGAAAGAAGTTACATAAAACTATGGGAAGATATCTCAACAGAAACTTTTCAGGTCAGGAGAGAATGGGATGACATATTCAAAGTACTGAAAGAAAGTAACTGTCAACCAAGAATTTTATACCTAGTAAAGCAATCCTTAGGAGATGCAAGAGAGATACAAACTTTCCTGAATAAACCAAAGCTGAGGAAGTTCATCATCACCAGACCAACATTATAAGAAAGGTTATAGGGAGTTCCTTGAGTAGAAGTATAAGAACACTAATTAACATCATAAAAACACTAAAAGGGAGCATAAACCTTGCTGGTAATGGTAAACATATGGTCATAGTTCTATAGTATAGGATTATGGTTCATAACTCATTATATCTCTAGTTTAAAAGTTAAAAAAAAAGTAGTAGTAAAAGTAACCATAATTATAATATTCTGTTATTAGTTACACAATATGAAAAACATGCAAATTGTAACAGCAATAACCTAAAGTGTGAGGGGGAATAGAAGTAAAAGTGTAAAACTTACAAATGCTATTGAAGTTAAATTGTTATCAGTTTAAAATAGATCATAAGTTTAAGATATTTTATGTAAGCCTCATGTTAACCACAAGGGAAAATTCTGTAGTAATTACACAAAAGAACATAATAAAGACGTCAAAGCATACTGATATTAAATGACATCAACACACATATACACACACACACACACAAGACAGCAGAATAAGAAATAAGGAACAATGATTCTATAAAATAACCAGAAAACAATTAACAAAATGGCAATAGTAAGTCTTCACCTATCAGTTAACTATTTTAAACATAAACAGATTAAATATGTTAATGGAAAGACACAGAATGGCTAAATACATTAAAAACAAGATCCAACGATGTGCTACCTACAGAACACTCACTTTAGCCTTAAGGACACACTGAGTGTGAAGGGCTGGAAAAAGACATTTCAACCAAAATTTGTAAAAAATGGTTCCTAGCACATAATAAGAACTGAAAAGAGGTTTTATTAAATAAACTTAATAAGTTGTCTCACAATAGGGATTCAAGCCTTTTATCAGAACTTTAATAACATTGTATAGCTATAATCTTTTATATATTTTATTTGTAAACTGAGCTCAAACAACAATTTTGGTTTTAGGCAATATAATCATAGGTGCTTGCTGCATGACTTAGAAATAGCTTTTATTTTTGGTATGTGACTTTGTACAAGACACTTTGTTTACTGCTTTGCACTTCTTATTTAATTTTGATAATAATCCTAGGAAGGAGGTACTTTTATTTTTATGCACATTTTTTCAAAGACAAAACTGAAACTTACAGAGGTTGAATCACACATCAGGACCACAGGTTTATTAAGGGACAGAGCTAGGATTTTAACCTGATTCTGTCTGACTCTGAAGCTTCTGCCCTATTTGCTCTATTGAGCCTCACTACCTTCATAAAATAGTAATGTTTCCACTGCCTTCCGAGAATATTGATGAAGAACCCTTTACAATACCAGGCTTCAAAATGACTTTTGGGTGACCCAGTCTTTGCACTTTCTTACCGTCTCAGGGGTCTGCAGTTTGAGCCCATATGTGGGACATCAATAGCCATAGCATCATGAGGCATCCCATTGGTTTGGATCTAATGGAGGTGGACTGAGCTAGTCCTCCTGGACACATAACATTTACATCTGGGCATGGTGGTGTTAGAGGATTTGCCTAGCAACTCAAGGGCAGAAGCCACATCTAATTTATCATTGTGTTCTCTCGGTATCTGGAGCCATGCTTAGCATACCTCAGGCTCCAGAACACTTGTTGGGTGAAAAATATGACGTATTTTACATTTAATCTTTCAAAATATGAAGAAGAGTAAAGATGTAGTTTGCAGTTACGTATTTTTCTAAATCTGCAGCAAAGGATTTGTATTAATGAACATATTATAAACTATGCCTGGATGGTACATTTCGGTTCTTTCAACTTTAAAAATTAATAGCAAAATAAAGATGGTAGAATTTCTTGTAATAGAAAGATGAACTGTTCCTTCAAATTACAATAACAGCTTATGAAAAATTAAATCTAAAGTGATCTTTTGAGAAAGGACATTTTGGAACAAAAAAAAAAGCATTTACTTATTAAGCTTTTTATTGGAAAGTGTGGCCATCTTGTTTATGGAAGTTAAGATTCTCATCATGGTCTGGGTCTTCATTAATTGAAGCAACACTTCATTAATTTTTTTTTAGTTTGATTATAAATAAGCTGATTTGGCTGACTCTTGAAGTATTTTGAGAATTTAAATATAATGAACAATATTGCCTCATAACTGCTTGGCTTACTAATGTTCTGAATGTTGCTTATGAAGTAACTTCTGCAGTTGGGTCTCTTTTTAATTCTAAGCAACTCTGATTTGAGCCTAAGAGATGAGCTCTAAAAATGACCCAAGATGCTTTGATTTTCTCCTCAGAGTTTCTCTAAGGAGGCTTTTTACTGAGAAGATTTGGCAAGGGTTTTTATAAACTTGCTAATTATTTATTATTAGTGAAAGAGTGTGACTGCTTCCTTGATGCATTATTGATATGTAATAAATTGCATATATTTAACATGTACAATCTGATAAATTTTGACATAAACATACCTACGAAACCATTGTCAAAAGCCAGATAATGCACATATTCAACAAACCCACATTTCCTCATGCCCTTTGTTACTTTTCTCTCCTGCCCTTCATCCTCTTCCCATCCCACCCCCAGATAACTACTGTGGTGCTGTTTGTAACTACATGAGTTTACATATTCTAGGATTTGTATAGATAGAATCATACAGTATACTGATTATGATTATGATTTGCCTATTGGGTAGGGGGCATGGTATAGACCTGGCTTCTTTCACTATGCTTAATTATTTTGAAATGTAACGACATTGTAGTGTGGGAGCTTCAGTTCTATATCCTTACTAACTCTTACTGTGGACGATCTTTTTTTAAATTTTAGGCATTCTAATAAGTGTGTACTGGCAATTCATTGTGGGGTTTAATTTAATTTTCATTTTCCTAATGACTAAAGAGCCTGAGAATCTTTTCATGAGCTGATTTTACATTCATGTGCCTTTTTGATGATGTGTGTATTAAAATATTTTACCCATATTTAAAAAACATCAGAACTGTTTGTTTTCTTGGAAATGAGTTCTAAGAGTTGTTCAGAAAATCAGGATACAAGTTATTATTTATCACATCTATGTTTTTGAAAATATTTCCCCAGTCCGTGAATTTGTAAGAGTAGAGTTTTTACTTTTGGTGAAGTGCACTTTATTGTTCTTTTATAAATCATGCTTTTGATGTATAGTTAAGAAATATTTGCCAAACCCAAATACACAAACCCAAATTCTATATTTTCTTCTAGACACTTTATAGGGTTTTTTTTGCCTGTGATTTCAAATATTTCCATAGTCATTTATTGAAGTAGTTATCCTTTCTACACTGAACTGCCTTTGTGCTTTACTAAAAATCAAATGTCCACATATTTGTAGTTACATTTATATATGGATTCTATTCTGTACCATTGATCTGTTCATCTCCCTCTGGGGGTACGTTCCAAGACCTTCAGTGATTGCCTGAAACTGAGGATAGTACCAAGAACCCTATATATATTATGCTTTTTCTTTACATACATACCTAAGGTAAATTTTAATTTATAAATTAGGCACAGTAAGAGATTAACAACTATAATAAAATAGGACAGTTATAACAATGTACTGTAATAAAAATTACATGAAGGTGGTGTCTGTCTTTCTCAAAATGTCTTACTGTACCCGCCATTCTTATTCTTGAGGTGATGTGAGATAATAAAATGCCTATGTGATGAGGTGAAGTGAGGTGAATGAGGTAGGCTTGTGACATAGGGTTAGGCTACTGTTGACCTTCTGGTGATACACGAGAAAGAGGAGCATCTGCTTCTGGACCACAGTTGAGCCCAGGTAACTAACAAACTGCAGAAAGTGAAACAACAGATAAGGTGTGGCTGCTATAGTATAGCTTGATAATGTGTCTTGAACTTTGGTAGTGTTAGTTCAGTTTTTATTTGTTTGTTTGTTTAGGTTATTCTAAGACCTCTATGTTTCCATATTAATTTTAAATTAGTTTGTCTATTTCTTCAGCAAAGCCTGCTGGATTTTGGTTGGAAGTGCATTGAATCTGCATAATATTTTGGGTATGTTATGTCTTCTGATGCATGAGTATGTAATATCTTTCAATTTATTTAGGTCTTTTTAAATTTCTCTCAACAGTGCTTTTTAATATTTAATTCACAGGTTTTGCACATCTATGGTCAGAGTTCTCCCTTAAGTATTTCATGATTTTAATGCCATTACAAATGGCAATTTTATTTCTGATTGTTCATTGCTAGTATTTAAAAATACAGTTGATTTCTATGTATTAATCTTGTATCCTGCCCCCTTACTAAGCACATGTATTTGTTCTACAAGATTTTTTTTTACTGATTCCATCAGGTTTCCTACCATGTCATCTATGATTAAAGATAGTTTACCTTTTTCCTTTTTAGTCTGGATACCTCTTATTTCTTTTTCTTGTTTTATCACATGTGCTAACATTCCAGTTCAATGTTGAATTGAAGTGGTGAGAATGGACAGCCTTGTCTTGTTCTCCCTCTTTGGAGGAAGGCTTTCAGTCTTTCATCATTAAGTATGATGTTGATTGTAGGCTTTTCATAGATGCTTTTTATCAGATTGACAAATATCCCCATCTATTCTTAGTTTCCTGAGAGTTTTGACCGACAATGCATATTAGATTTTGTCAGATGCTTTGTCTACATCTATTGAAATCATCATTTTTTTATTTTTATCTAGTCAGTTAATATGATGAATAGATTATTTTTTAATATTAAATCATCCTGGTATCCTAGGATAAATCTCACTTGATCAAGCAGCAATATTTTTTGTATGTGTTATTGAATTTGAATTGATAAAATTTTCTTTAGAATTTTTGTATCCATATTTCATTACAGGTAACAGCCAGTCATTTTCTTTTATTGGGGTATGTTTTTTTTGGGTACAGAGTAATGTTTGCCTCATAGAATGACTTGGGATGTATGTCCTGTTTTTCAATGATCTGGAAGAGTTGGTTTAGAATTTGTATTATTTCTTCTGTAAGTGTTTGGTAGAATTCACTGGTGAAAACATATGGGCTTGAAGTTTCTTTTGTGAGAAAGTCTTTAGCCACAAATGTAATTTCTTTAATAGATATAAGCTGTTCAGGTTATTTCTTCGGAATGAGTTTTGATATTTTTTGTCTTTCAAGGAATTTGCCTATGCATGTAAGATGTTAATAATATTTATTTTCCTTTGGATATCTGTAGAATCTGTAGTGGTATTATTTAGTTTATTCCAGAAATTGGTAATTTATGCCTTCTTTCTTTTTCTCCTGGTGAGTCTAGTTAGATGTTATCAATTGGCAATGTTATCTCAGAGTACTAGCCCTTATTTTTTCCATATTGATGTTCTATTTTCTGTTCATTGATTGCAACTCAGATGTTTTAATTTCCTTTATTCTACTTCCTTTTTGTTTAATTGACTTAATTAAATCAAACTTTGGGCTTAGTCAACTCTTCTTTTTATTTAGCTTCTCTGTTGCTGTTCCAAAGGTGGAAATTGAGGTTATTAATTTGATACCTTTCTTCTTCTCTAATATAGGTGTTTAGAAAATTTTAATTAAATTGAAATCTAAATTTCCACCTAAATACTATTGTAGAACATCCTACAAATGTTGATATGTTATATTTAAAAATAATTTTTAAGATTTTATTTATTTGAAAAAGGGAGAGTGAGAGAGAGAGCATGAGCAGTGAGGAGGGGCAAAGGGAGAGAGAAGCAGACTCCCTGGGATCATGACCTGAAAGGAAGGAAAACCTGACTGAGCCACCCATGCACCCCTTAAAAATTTTTTATTTGAGTATGGCTGATACACAATGTTTATATTAGTATCAGGTGTACAACATAGTGATTCGACAATTTTATATGTTATGCTGTTCTCACCACAAGTGTAGCTACCATGTTTTATTTTTCATTTAGTTCAAAATACTTTTTAATTTCCATTTGAGTTTCCTTTTTGGTCCATTGCCTATTTATACATGTATTTGATTTCTAAATATTTGGAGATTTTCCAGAGATGTTTCTTTTTTATTTTAATTTACTTCCATTGTTGTCAGAGAATATAATTTTTTTTCTAATCCAGAATATGGACCACTTTTATAAATTTTCCACATGAAATTTTAATTAATTTGTCTTTTAAATCATGTAGAAAATTTAAAAAGTGGCATTATAAACCTAAGTTACAATACCACTAGCTTTTATAATTGTCCATTTATTTACCTTTACTGGAGATCTTTATTTCTTAATATGGATCTAAGTTACTACCTAATGTCCTATCATTTCATCCTGCAAGATGCTCTTTAGCATTTCTTGGAGGGCAGGCCTAGTGATAATGAACTCTTTCAGTTTTTGTTTATCTTAATTTATCTTTATTTCTCTCTCATTTTTGAAGGATAGTTTTGCCAGATATAGAATTCTTAGTTGACAGTTGTTTTCTTTCAGCATTTTGAATGTATCAACCCACTGCCTTCTGGACTCTAAGGTTTCTGATGAGAAATTAGCTGATAATCTTACTGAGGATTGCATGTATGTGATGAATCACTTCTCTCCTGTTGCTTTCAAGATTCTTTCTTTGGCTTTTGACAGTTTGTTTATAATTTGTCTCAGTAGGCATCTTTTCAAGTTTATAGGCTTCTTGAAGATTCATGTCTTTCATTGCATTTGTGAAGTTTTCACATATTCTCTTTGCCCCTTTCTCTTCCACTGTTGTGAATCCCACAATGCATTTATTGGTCCTCTCCAATGATGTCCTCATGTCCCTTAGGCTGTGTTCATTTCACTTCATTATTTTTTCTTCCTGTTCTTCAGACTCAGTATTTTCAATTGTTCTAACTTTAAGTTTACTTAATCTTCTGCCCCCTCAAATCTGCTTTTGAACACTTTGAGTATAATTTTCATTTTAGTTATTGTACTTTTTAGCTTCATAATTNTGCCTGATTTCTGTAGCTAGGACTTCCATTACTATGTCAAATAGGTGTGGTAAGAGTGGGTACCTTGTCTTGTTTCTGATCTAAGAGGAAAAGCTTTCAAACTTTCAGATGTGAGCTTGTCACATATGACCTATATTATGTTGAAATATGTTCCCTCCATGCCTAATTTGTTAAGAGTTTTTATCATGAATGGATGTTTAATTTTGTCAAATGCTTTTTCTGTGTCTATTAAGATGATCATGTGATTATTTTCTTTCATTCTATTAATGTGATGTATCAAGAATCATGAAAAATGAGTTAAATAAGACACCACCAAAGGAAACTAATGAAACTCCAATAACTGACTACAATGAAATGGAGATCTATGAACTGTCAATAAATAATTCAGAATAATCCCCTTATGGAAGTTTAGTGAACAAGAAAATACAGACAGACAACTAAACGAAGTTAGGAAAACAATGCATGAACAAAACAAGTTCAGCAAGGAAATAGCAATCATCAAACAGACAAATAGAAATCCTAGAGTTGATAAACACAATAATTGAACTGAAGAATTCAATAAAGAATTTCAGCAGTAAGCTCAACCATGCAGAAGAAAGAATCAGCAACTTGGAGGACAGGACACTGGAAATTACCCAGTCAGAAGAACAAAAAGAAAAAATAATGAAAGAAATGAAGAAAGCCTACAGAAATTATGGAATACAATAAAGAAACAATATTCAGATTATGAGAATTCCAGGAGGAAAATAGGGGGTAAAAGGGGCAGAAATATATTTCAAGCTAGAATGGCTGAAAACTTTCCAAACTTGGAGAAATAGACATCTGGGTCCATGAGACTCAAAGGACCCCAACTAGGTTGAATCTGAATAGGATTAAATTGAGACAGATTATAATTAAATTGTCAAAGTCAAAGACAGAGAAAGAATTTTAAGAGCAGCAAGAGAAAAGAAAGAAGTTACATAAAACTATGGGAAGATATCTCAACAGAAACTTTTCAGGTCAGGAGAGAATGGGATGACATATTCAAAGTACTGAAAGAAAGTAACTGTCAACCAAGAATTTTATACCTAGTAAAGCAATCCTTAGGAGATGCAAGAGAGATACAAACTTTCCTGAATAAACCAAAGCTGAGGAAGTTCATCATCACCAGACCAACATTATAAGAAAGGTTATAGGGAGTTCCTTGAGTAGAAGTATAAGAACACTAATTAACATCATAAAAACACTAAAAGGGAGCATAAACCTTGCTGGTAATGGTAAACATATGGTCATAGTTCTATAGTATAGGATTATGGTTCATAACTCATTATATCTCTAGTTTAAAAGTTAAAAAAAAAGTAGTAGTAAAAGTAACCATAATTATAATATTCTGTTATTAGTTACACAATATGAAAAACATGCAAATTGTAACAGCAATAACCTAAAGTGTGAGGGGGAATAGAAGTAAAAGTGTAAAACTTACAAATGCTATTGAAGTTAAATTGTTATCAGTTTAAAATAGATCATAAGTTTAAGATATTTTATGTAAGCCTCATGTTAACCACAAGGGAAAATTCTGTAGTAATTACACAAAAGAACATAATAAAGACGTCAAAGCATACTGATATTAAATGACATCAACACACATATACACACACACACACACAAGACAGCAGAATAAGAAATAAGGAACAATGATTCTATAAAATAACCAGAAAACAATTAACAAAATGGCAATAGTAAGTCTTCACCTATCAGTTAACTATTTTAAACATAAACAGATTAAATATGTTAATGGAAAGACACAGAATGGCTAAATACATTAAAAACAAGATCCAACGATGTGCTACCTACAGAACACTCACTTTAGCCTTAAGGACACACTGAGTGTGAAGGGCTGGAAAAAGACATTTCAACCAAAATTTGTAAAAAATGGTTCCTAGCACATAATAAGAACTGAAAAGAGGTTTTATTAAATAAACTTAATAAATAAGTTGTCTCACAATAGGGATTCAAGCCTTTTATCAGAACTTTAATAACATTGTATAGCTATAATCTTTTATATATTTTATTTGTAAACTGAGCTCAAACAACAATTTTGGTTTTAGGCAATATAATCATAGGTGCTTGCTGCATGACTTAGAAATAGCTTTTATTTTTGGTATGTGACTTTGTACAAGACACTTTGTTTACTGCTTTGCACTTCTTATTTAATTTTGATAATAATCCTAGGAAGGAGGTACTTTTATTTTTATGCACATTTTTTCAAAGACAAAACTGAAACTTACAGAGGTTGAATCACACATCAGGACCACAGGTTTATTAAGGGACAGAGCTAGGATTTTAACCTGATTCTGTCTGACTCTGAAGCTTCTGCCCTATTTGCTCTATTGAGCCTCACTACCTTCATAAAATAGTAATGTTTCCACTGCCTTCCGAGAATATTGATGAAGAACCCTTTACAATACCAGGCTTCAAAATGACTTTTGGGTGACCCAGTCTTTGCACTTTCTTACCGTCTCAGGGGTCTGCAGTTTGAGCCCATATGTGGGACATCAATAGCCATAGCATCATGAGGCATCCCATTGGTTTGGATCTAATGGAGGTGGACTGAGCTAGTCCTCCTGGACACATAACATTTACATCTGGGCATGGTGGTGTTAGAGGATTTGCCTAGCAACTCAAGGGCAGAAGCCACATCTAATTTATCATTGTGTTCTCTCGGTATCTGGAGCCATGCTTAGCATACCTCAGGCTCCAGAACACTTGTTGGGTGAAAAATATGACGTATTTTACATTTAATCTTTCAAAATATGAAGAAGAGTAAAGATGTAGTTTGCAGTTACGTATTTTTCTAAATCTGCAGCAAAGGATTTGTATTAATGAACATATTATAAACTATGCCTGGATGGTACATTTCGGTTCTTTCAACTTTAAAAATTAATAGCAAAATAAAGATGGTAGAATTTCTTGTAATAGAAAGATGAACTGTTCCTTCAAATTACAATAACAGCTTATGAAAAATTAAATCTAAAGTGATCTTTTGAGAAAGGACATTTTGGAACAAAAAAAAAAGCATTTACTTATTAAGCTTTTTATTGGAAAGTGTGGCCATCTTGTTTATGGAAGTTAAGATTCTCATCATGGTCTGGGTCTTCATTAATTGAAGCAACACTTCATTAATTTTTTTTTAGTTTGATTATAAATAAGCTGATTTGGCTGACTCTTGAAGTATTTTGAGAATTTAAATATAATGAACAATATTGCCTCATAACTGCTTGGCTTACTAATGTTCTGAATGTTGCTTATGAAGTAACTTCTGCAGTTGGGTCTCTTTTTAATTCTAAGCAACTCTGATTTGAGCCTAAGAGATGAGCTCTAAAAATGACCCAAGATGCTTTGATTTTCTCCTCAGAGTTTCTCTAAGGAGGCTTTTTACTGAGAAGATTTGGCAAGGGTTTTTATAAACTTGCTAATTATTTATTATTAGTGAAAGAGTGTGACTGCTTCCTTGATGCATTATTGATATGTAATAAATTGCATATATTTAACATGTACAATCTGATAAATTTTGACATAAACATACCTACGAAACCATTGTCAAAAGCCAGATAATGCACATATTCAACAAACCCACATTTCCTCATGCCCTTTGTTACTTTTCTCTCCTGCCCTTCATCCTCTTCCCATCCCACCCCCAGATAACTACTGTGGTGCTGTTTGTAACTACATGAGTTTACATATTCTAGGATTTGTATAGATAGAATCATACAGTATACTGATTATGATTATGATTTGCCTATTGGGTAGGGGGCATGGTATAGACCTGGCTTCTTTCACTATGCTTAATTATTTTGAAATGTAACGACATTGTAGTGTGGGAGCTTCAGTTCTATATCCTTACTAACTCTTACTGTGGACGATCTTTTTTTAAATTTTAGGCATTCTAATAAGTGTGTACTGGCAATTCATTGTGGGGTTTAATTTAATTTTCATTTTCCTAATGACTAAAGAGCCTGAGAATCTTTTCATGAGCTGATTTTACATTCATGTGCCTTTTTGATGATGTGTGTATTAAAATATTTTACCCATATTTAAAAAACATCAGAACTGTTTGTTTTCTTGGAAATGAGTTCTAAGAGTTGTTCAGAAAATCAGGATACAAGTTATTATTTATCACATCTATGTTTTTGAAAATATTTCCCCAGTCCGTGAATTTGTAAGAGTAGAGTTTTTACTTTTGGTGAAGTGCACTTTATTGTTCTTTTATAAATCATGCTTTTGATGTATAGTTAAGAAATATTTGCCAAACCCAAATACACAAACCCAAATTCTATATTTTCTTCTAGACACTTTATAGGGTTTTTTTTGCCTGTGATTTCAAATATTTCCATAGTCATTTATTGAAGTAGTTATCCTTTCTACACTGAACTGCCTTTGTGCTTTACTAAAAATCAAATGTCCACATATTTGTAGTTACATTTATATATGGATTCTATTCTGTACCATTGATCTGTTCATCTCCCTCTGGGGGTACGTTCCAAGACCTTCAGTGATTGCCTGAAACTGAGGATAGTACCAAGAACCCTATATATATTATGCTTTTTCTTTACATACATACCTAAGGTAAATTTTAATTTATAAATTAGGCACAGTAAGAGATTAACAACTATAATAAAATAGGACAGTTATAACAATGTACTGTAATAAAAATTACATGAAGGTGGTGTCTGTCTTTCTCAAAATGTCTTACTGTACCCGCCATTCTTATTCTTGAGGTGATGTGAGATAATAAAATGCCTATGTGATGAGGTGAAGTGAGGTGAATGAGGTAGGCTTGTGACATAGGGTTAGGCTACTGTTGACCTTCTGGTGATACACGAGAAAGAGGAGCATCTGCTTCTGGACCACAGTTGAGCCCAGGTAACTAACAAACTGCAGAAAGTGAAACAACAGATAAGGTGTGGCTGCTATAGTATAGCTTGATAATGTGTCTTGAACTTTGGTAGTGTTAGTTCAGTTTTTATTTGTTTGTTTGTTTAGGTTATTCTAAGACCTCTATGTTTCCATATTAATTTTAAATTAGTTTGTCTATTTCTTCAGCAAAGCCTGCTGGATTTTGGTTGGAAGTGCATTGAATCTGCATAATATTTTGGGTATGTTATGTCTTCTGATGCATGAGTATGTAATATCTTTCAATTTATTTAGGTCTTTTTAAATTTCTCTCAACAGTGCTTTTTAATATTTAATTCACAGGTTTTGCACATCTATGGTCAGAGTTCTCCCTTAAGTATTTCATGATTTTAATGCCATTACAAATGGCAATTTTATTTCTGATTGTTCATTGCTAGTATTTAAAAATACAGTTGATTTCTATGTATTAATGTTGTATCCTGCCCCCTTACTAAGCACATGTATTTGTTCTACAAGATTTTTTTTTACTGATTCCATCAGGTTTCCTACCATGTCATCTATGATTAAAGATAGTTTACCTTTTTCCTTTTTAGTCTGAATACCTCTTATTTCTTTTTCTTGTTTTATCACATGTGCTAACATTCCAGTTCAATGTTGAATTGAAGTGGTGAGAATGGACAGCCTTGTCTTGTTCTCCCTCTTTGGAGGAAGGCTTTCAGTCTTTCATCATTAAGTATGATGTTGATTGTAGGCTTTTCATAGATGCTTTTTATCAGATTGACAAATATCCCCATCTATTCTTAGTTTCCTGAGAGTTTTGACCGACAATGCATATTAGATTTTGTCAGATGCTTTGTCTACATCTATTGAAATCATCATTTTTTTATTTTTATCTAGTCAGTTAATATGATGAATAGATTATTTTTTAATATTAAATCATCCTGGTATCCTAGGATAAATCTCACTTGATCAAGCAGCAATATTTTTTGTATGTGTTATTGAATTTGAATTGATAAAATTTTCTTTAGAATTTTTGTATCCATATTTCATTACAGGTAACAGCCAGTCATTTTCTTTTATTGGGGTATGTTTTTTTTGGGTACAGAGTAATGTTTGCCTCATAGAATGACTTGGGATGTATGTCCTGTTTTTCAATGATCTGGAAGAGTTGGTTTAGAATTTGTATTATTTCTTCTGTAAGTGTTTGGTAGAATTCACTGGTGAAAACATATGGGCTTGAAGTTTCTTTTGTGAGAAAGTCTTTAGCCACAAATATAATTTCTTTAATAGATATAAGCTGTTCAGGTTATTTCTTCGGAATGAGTTTTGATATTTTTTGTCTTTCAAGGAATTTGCCTATGCATGTAAGATGTTAATAATATTTATTTTCCTTTGGATATCTGTAGAATCTGTAGTGGTATTATTTAGTTTATTCCAGAAATTGGTAATTTATGCCTTCTTTCTTTTTCTCCTGGTGAGTCTAGTTAGATGTTATCAATTGGCAATGTTATCTCAGAGTACTAGCCCTTATTTTTTCCATATTGATGTTCTATTTTCTGTTCATTGATTGCAACTCAGATGTTTTAATTTCCTTTATTCTACTTCCTTTTTGTTTAATTGACTTAATTAAATCAAACTTTGGGCTTAGTCAACTCTTCTTTTTATTTAGCTTCTCTGTTGCTGTTCCAAAGGTGGAAATTGAGGTTATTAATTTGATACCTTTCTTCTTCTCTAATATAGGTGTTTAGAAAATTTTAATTAAATTGAAATCTAAATTTCCACCTAAATACTATTGTAGAACATCCTACAAATGTTGATATGTTATATTTAAAAATAATTTTTAAGATTTTATTTATTTGAAAAAGGGAGAGTGAGAGAGAGAGCATGAGCAGTGAGGAGGGGCAAAGGGAGAGAGAAGCAGACTCCCTGGGATCATGACCTGAAAGGAAGGAAAACCTGACTGAGCCACCCATGCACCCCTTAAAAATTTTTTATTTGAGTATGGCTGATACACAATGTTTATATTAGTATCAGGTGTACAACATAGTGATTCGACAATTTTATATGTTATGCTGTTCTCACCACAAGTGTAGCTACCATGTTTTATTTTTCATTTAGTTCAAAATACTTTTTAATTTCCATTTGAGTTTCCTTTTTGGTCCATTGCCTATTTATACATGTATTTGATTTCTAAATATTTGGAGATTTTCCAGAGATGTTTCTTTTTTATTTTAATTTACTTCCATTGTTGTCAGAGAATATAATTTTTTTTCTAATCCAGAATATGGACCACTTTTATAAATTTTCCACATGAAATTTTAATTAATTTGTCTTTTAAATCATGTAGAAAATTTAAAAAGTGGCATTATAAACCTAAGTTACAATACCACTAGCTTTTATAATTGTCCATTTATTTACCTTTACTGGAGATCTTTATTTCTTAATATGGATCTAAGTTACTACCTAATGTCCTATCATTTCATCCTGCAAGATGCTCTTTAGCATTTCTTGGAGGGCAGGCCTAGTGATAATGAACTCTTTCAGTTTTTGTTTATCTTAATTTATCTTTATTTCTCTCTCATTTTTGAAGGATAGTTTTGCCAGATATAGAATTCTTAGTTGACAGTTGTTTTCTTTCAGCATTTTGAATGTATCAACCCACTGCCTTCTGGACTCTAAGGTTTCTGATGAGAAATTAGCTGATAATCTTACTGAGGATTGCATGTATGTGATGAATCACTTCTCTCCTGTTGCTTTCAAGATTCTTTCTTTGGCTTTTGACAGTTTGTTTATAATTTGTCTCAGTAGGCATCTTTTCAAGTTTATAGGCTTCTTGAAGATTCATGTCTTTCATTGCATTTGTGAAGTTTTCACATATTCTCTTTGCCCCTTTCTCTTCCACTGTTGTGAATCCCACAATGCATTTATTGGTCCTCTCCAATGATGTCCTCATGTCCCTTAGGCTGTGTTCATTTCACTTCATTATTTTTTCTTCCTGTTCTTCAGACTCAGTATTTTCAATTGTTCTAACTTTAAGTTTACTTAATCTTCTGCCCCCTCAAATCTGCTTTTGAACACTTTGAGTATAATTTTCATTTTAGTTATTGTACTTTTTAGCTTCATAATTTCTTTTTGATTTCTTTTTATAAATTCTCCTTATCAGTATCATTACTTGTTCATATGTCATTTTCTTGCCTTTGTTCATGTCTCTTCTTAGCTCTTTAGACATCTTTAAGACAGTTTTTAAAAAGCCTTTTTCTAGTGTTGCCTGGGTGGCTCAGTTGGTTAAGTAGCTGGCTGCCTTTGGCTCAGGTCATGATCCCAGAGTCCCAGGATGGAGCCCCATGTCTGGCTCCCTTCTCAACAGGGAGTCTGCTTCTCCCTCTCCCTCTGCTCCCCTCCCCATTTGTGTTCTCTCTCTCTCTTTCACTCTCTCTCTCTCTCAAAAGACTTTATCTAGTAAGTCCAATGTCTGCACATCTTCAGAAATGGTTTCTTTCAATTTCTTTTATTCCTTTGAATAAGTAATACTTCCCTGTTTCTTTATATGCCTTGTGATTTTTGTTGAAAACTGGGCATTTGAATCTTATAATGCAATAACTCTAAAAATAGTTCCCAGGAGTTTCTGTTTTGTTTTGTTTTGTTTTAAATTGCAATATCTTGGCTGGTAATCAGCCTGAGGTGAAAACTTAAGTTTTCTCTGGTCTTTTATGAGTCTGTATCTTTCCCTGGGTGTCTGTGATAGCTTTCTAAATTTCTCCTTATACATATTTGCTCTTGAATGCCCCCCCAAAAAAACCAGATGTGGCTCCTTTAAAACCCCTGCAAGTTGTTTCACTCAGTGGAGATTGAAACAATGGTGGCTAATCTCTCCCCCTGCACTTCAGTGACCATAAACAGAATCTGCAATTTAAATACAAGCTCTGATATTTGGAGAACAAGATCGTTATTGCCCACCCTGGCCCCAGTAAGCCATACCAGGAATGAAGAACACCATTCCCATTGCTGCCTGTGATGGGGCTGAAACATAGGAGATGTATAGCTACTACCACACTGAAGACTGAATTTGACCTGAATTAAATATGGCTTCCAGCCAAGCATTTCTCTAGGAGTGTCAAGACTTCTAATAAATTCTAGGGTTCCAAAATGATTACTTCAGACAGTTTCTGCCAGTATAACCATTGTCTAGATCAGGAGACAGACTCCTAGTACTTTCTAGTCAATCATCTTTCCTGACAACCAATCTCTGCCTTTTAATTAGAGGTACTTAAATCATTTACATTTAGTGTGACTATTAACATGTTCAACTTGAGTATCATCTCAATTTTTTTTACATTTTCACATTTATTCTTTTTTCTTCTCTTTCTCTTTTTTTGTGTAAATTACAATTTCTTATGATTTCATTTTATCACTTTGGTTTGGTAAATTGGTGATTGCTTTAAGGCATAATTAATTCAAATTTAAGTGATATTATAATACCACTTCTTGTGTAACATAAGAACTGTTCAATGGTAAACTACAACTTCTTTCTTCCCAAATTTGTGCTATTGTTGTCTTACATTTTGCTTTAAATATATATTAATAAATAACATTTATTTTTAAGTATAAAATATATGCTAAATATAAATTTTAAATATATATGAAATATATATTTATGTATGAATTAAATATATGTATATATGTGTAAATTATATATGAATATATTTAAATATATATTTAATATTTTATTAATATATTATATATTTTTACATTTATATATAATATATAATATGTATTTAAAATAGCCCCATACCACACTGTTATATTTGTTTAAGTGGGTCAACCATATTTTAAGTATTTTTAATTAATAAAAAGCATGTATTTACTCATGTATTATAATTTCTGATGTTCTTCATTCCTTTATATATGTCCATATTTCCATCTCATTAATTTTCTTCTCCATGAAAGAACTAATTTCACATTTTTTGTATTGCAAGTCTGTTGATAGATATTTTTGCTTGTTGTAGAACTCTAGGGTGACAGTTTTTATTTCACTTCTTGAAAGATGTTGTCCCACTGTCTTTTCACTTGCACTGAATCTAACAAGAAATCTGCAGTTCTTCTAATTGTTCCTCTGTAACATGTGTCTTTCCTCTGGCTGCTTTCCAGATTTTCTCACAATCTTGAGTTATCAGTATGGTATAATTTTTTTTTTTATTTTTCTTGTTCTTGAGGTTCATTGAGTATCTTGCAACTGTTGGCATATAGTTTTCATCAAATCTGGAAATTTGGGGGCCATTATTTATTCAAATACACATCCCTTTTGATAACACCAATAATTTGTGTATTAGGCTAATTGACATGGTCCCTCAGCTCACTGATGTTCTGTTCACTTTTTTGTTATTTTCTTTTCTCTTTGTGTTACATTTTGTATACTTTCTACTTCAGGTTTACTGATATTTTTCCTGCAGCATCTAATCTGCTGTTAATCTCATCCACTGTATTTTTCTTCTCATACATTAATTTTAATCAATAGAAGTTTAGTTTGGGTTTTGTCTCTTTTTATCTTACATGTCACTATTTAATTTTTTGTATATTGTGAAATATCTGACTTTGGTTACTGATTTAGCATTGCTCTCAAATTTGGTCAGTTTCAGCATTGATTTTTTCCTTTTTATTGGGTCATAATTGCTTGCATTCTTTTATGCCTGGTAATTTTTCTCGGGTGCCAGATGTTATTTTTACCTTGTTGGGTGCTGAATATTTTGTATTCCTAAAATTATGAGGGGTATTCTGGGAAGCAGGTCTTATTAAGATTTGTTAGGAGGGACAAAAGTAGTGTTCAGTGTAGGATGAATTATTCCTCCCTACTGAGGCAAGGTTTTCCTGGGTACTCCACCGAATGCTTCATGACTATAAGGATTTTTACTCTGATTGGTGAGACAGGCACTATTCTCTATCGCGTATGAACACTAGATACTGTTATTTCTGTCTTCTAGGTGGTTCTTTTGCCAGTGTAGTGTAGTTTCCTCATATACATCTACATACATGGCCCTGGACTCTACTCTGCAGAGTGACAAGGATGTCTCTTTTTGGCCTCTGGAGTTCTCTCTGTATATAGTCTCCTCCTCTCAGATATTCTGTCCTCTGAAACTTAGCTATTGTGACCTCCCTAAACTCTCCTCAAACACCTCTTCAACTGAGAGAACTTGCCACATACTGCCTGGGCTTCTCCTCCCAGAACCAGGGGAGGGGATTTCCATACTGAAAATTCAGTGCAGTATGCTTGAGTAATTTTAGAGATGACCTTGTTTTCTCTCATTTTTCCCCCAGAAATTATTACTCTTCATTCCGTAATGTACAGTGTCTTATCAAATCATTGTTTCATATATTTTTGGTTGTTCCAGTAAAGAAGGTAAATCCAATCACTGTCAGTCTCCTTGACAAGAAACAAATTTCTATGCCATTAGTAATGCTAATGAGAGAAGTTCAGAATGTTGTTTATCCCTTCCCCTACAATCATCCTAGACCCTGATTTTGGCAAACACACGAAGGAGCCTTTTCTCTATCAGCCATATGCAGGCTGTCTTCACACCCCACACGAAGCTAGTGTATCTGTATCATAACTGATGAGAAGGATTTGGATAATAATCTGAACATCAGTGAAAATTCATTGAGCGAGAGAGATGTGGTTTTTTTCTTACATTTTTCAGCTACTCTAGAAAATGTGGTCTCCAGCCCCCAAATAGAGCTGTCAGGAAGAATCTGGCAACTATGACAGATAGGAGCCTGCTTCTGATAGCAGATCAAATCTGTTTCTGTAGATACCTTTTAAATTGACTTATTGGATTCAATTCCAGTATTTCCCATTATACCTTTTAATGAGAAATGGTTCTTTTATTGTCAAAATCCGGTAATTTGAGTCCTTGTTTATAAACTATACATATTTTACTTTTATTGAGAGAGATTTTTCCCACCTGTGCTTGAAAGGCCTGTTTTCACTTAAAGTTGTGGAAGAAATCATACCTGAAGTTAATACTGATGAGAAATTGTTGTGGTCACCTTCCTGACCACTGCTACCCAGAGTGAAAAAAAAAAAAACAGCTCCATCATTCATCCTAATGACTCATTGGATTTGAAACTGGTTAATATGACCACTAAGCCAGTACTTCACTTTTCTATAAGCCTTTTAATCCCATCTGACACTAACATGCATGACATGAAAGAGCTGATCATGTATCAATTTTATTTCTATGACAATAAACATAAATAAGAAATGATTTTAGTACAAATCGATAATTCACCAATCAGACATTTATTGATAGAAGAGGATTTTTTTCATAAAGATAACCTTTGCCTTTCTTTAAAATTACTTTGAACATATTTCCATGATACATCTTGATGTTAAAATTAAAATGTTTATGTTTGCTTATGTTTTTTTCTTAAAAAAGAAAATTCCCAAGAATGATCCATTCAGCTTGTACTTTTGTTGGGTCATGTTACAACGATATTTCATGGAAAGTTATGGTCATTTCCTATGACATGAACCTCCGAAGCTTGGGACTTTATCCCGGAATTTATGGAAACATTTTACCTGGACCTGAAGTGAGAGAATCTGAGTTTTACTTAGACTTCTGCTGATTGTTTCCTTTTCTATATGTGTTTGTTTCTTCCTTGAGTAGATTTCAGTTAGCTACTACTTTTCTTTCAGAAAATTTATCACTTTCCCTGTTAGAGTATACCTCCATAAGTGGATTATCCAGTCTTCTTCCTTATATTTCTCTGACATTTACAGCACTACCTGAACTCTTTAATCATTAATTTGCAAATTACTACTCTTCCTGTAAGTTAAAATGCAAGAGCAGATAAGCAGCTACTCTCTTGGGAAGTGAGGTCCTCTCCTGTGGGGTCAGTGAGCAGCCCTGGTGCCCTTCAGAGTTAACTCTTGCTGCTTTGCTCAGAAAGAGGCACGGTGAGCCATCATGTCCCTCCACCCACCATCCAGAGAAAGCAGTTCTGTGAGGGGAAAAGCTTGACAACCATCTTCCTATGGGGTGAGTAGGTCAGAGCCAATTTCCTAGAAGCATTCTATTATTTGAATTCTATTCTAGTATTTGAATAATATTCCTTCTAGTGTATCTTATATATCTGGGTAACCCCAGCATGGACGATAGTACCCAATACAGAATCAGGACTCAGCAAATAAAAAGATGAATTAATAAGTGAGTCCTGTAATGGAACTCCCCTATGACTAATGCCCTTTCCTTAGGGTTTCCGGATCCTTTTAGGGTTTTCTTATACCACAACTTACTGCATCTGAGAAATAGGGCAATGTGATTTAGAGCCAGGAGACCTAGATTCATAAGCTTCACCACTTACTTTTAGTCATGTGTACCCCAAATATCCATGTAAATGGAAGCAATAGCAGATACCCATCAGAGTTGGTGTAAGCCTTTTAACATAGTACTCAATTCATCAGAGGAATCACTTACTGGGTGTTGGTCTCCTTCTCTCTCACTTTGCAACTTTATTGGTTATTAACAATGTAGGACTTCAAAACAAGGTATTCGAATTCATGTTTACATTATAGCTGCTTAGGGAAAGTTATATTTACATGTGATTGAAATGTCTATATTTACTATTTCTTATCTTGTGCTCCCCAGAACAGAGGGTCACATGGCTTATGCATCAGGTTGCTCTTTACTGTCCTAAGCAGCAGCACAGGAAGGAGCCTGGGCAAGCGGCTAGTCATGGGAGTCCTGGTCCTGACTCATTTCTCACATTTCTCTCAGAGGTGAAAATGTGTTCAGGCAAGGGAAATAGACCATAAATTTGAAACACTCATAGAATATAAATGTTCTCTTATGAAGCCTACATGTGACATCAGAGGAGGGTAGAGTGCCTTAATAGTTAAATGGAAAGGACCTTTTAAATGGCCTCAACTTGTCTGTCAACAATCCCAATTCTGAAGACAGCATACTTTCTACCTGGTGCAAAATTGTCCTTTGGACAGAATGCCTTTATTACAAAACAGCGTTCTGCACATGTAGCCTAAAGCCCAATTATAGCAAATTGGCAAACAGTTAAGACCCATGTGTGCCAAAAAAGACTTCAAAGCCATGATGCAGAGCCCAGGGGACTCACTGCAAAGTTTTTCCAAGCTTAAAAAAACAATGTAGTGTGAAACCTGTCAGAATTCAATTTTCCCACACGCACGAAAAGTGTCTATGGGTTTGGCAGGGAAACATGTTTAAAGCACAAGTAAAAAACTAATGAAAAAAGATCGTTAAACATTGGCTGTGTTTTTCATATGATGCAATGCAGAGGGCAAAGGGGAATTGGAAGCCAAAGTGGCAAAAACTCATGTGTAAAAAGCAGTATTATACTCATATGGATGAGATTCCATAAGAAATAGAGAGAACCTTGCTGGAAAGATCACTTAAAGATAGATTCAGTCTTGTTCCAGCAAAGACATTTGTCTAAAATTGAAGACACTCCTTAAAAGGGTTGGGAATACAAACATCGCTTTTAGGACACATCTGTTTTCCCTCGCTTTTTTGACAGCGTGTCCTTGCTTTCGTTCACACATAAAAACCAATTTTGTTTCCCCCCTGCCAGCAGTTAGATCTGGGACCTTTACTTGTGCCAGTTACACCATACGATTTTGGATTGGGAAGAGATTCTGCCTCCATCTACTGTTGCTTCTCAAGCTTGTTCGCTGGCCCCAGATTCTCACAGCCCTCTCTCCGTCCCACTCCCCCACCCGGTCCCAGGATTCAGAGTGCAAGAGCATTCTGCAAGGAAATGTATCAGCATGACTTGGGGGGAGGATGACAGCAGGCTGGGTGGGGGCACTTTGAAGAGTTGACCTCAAGAGTTTCTGTTTTGTCCCCTTAGAGGGGACTTCCTTTTCTCTTTTAGGATCACTGACTCCACTGACATTCACCATTCTAGACTTGGAAAAGCGGAAAGAAATGTTAGTGAGGACTGTTGACATGAAGTCCACCAGAAGCATCAATTCCCATGTCCAGTTCATGTCCATACAAGACTGCACAGTACCCTCACCTCATTCAGGTTCTTCCTGGCTTGGAAAATCATTTCTGTGCAAAGACAATTTCTTTTTTTAATACAAGAAGCTAGCATACAGATTATGCATGTGTGAGAGTGCATGTATGTTTTGCAGAAACCCACCTACAATTTGGAGTATTCTCAGGGGCCCACATCTCCTTTCTTTGATTGCATTACCAGGATGAAAGAAATAGATTTTTTTTTTCTTGGTGAATAACCTAATTAGTTGTGTAATGGGCTAAGTTTTACACACTCTCCCTACCATCTCATCCATACTCTCCCAATCTGTGCCAAATACTACCACCCTTGAAGAGACCCATTTTACTCTGAGGAGGATTGTTGTTCTATTCCATCTTGAAGAGGACACTTTTCTACTCTTACTTGCCAGCAACATCAATATGGTATTATAAAAAAGCTGGGACCCTGGCCTCAGCCAAAATCATGTTATACTTTATCATAATGACAATAGTAGTAGCAGTAGCCAGAATTTCTTGAGCAGCTATTATGTGCCACACTTGGTGGTATTGATTTATTTGCATTATATCATATTCCTCATTACCTCAATCTAGTCATTAGCAACAAAGTTGAGGAATTACCAATGGACTGACAATAGTTTTCCAGAGTTCTTTTTTCTAGTTTTAACCCTTTTCCTTTATATGGTTTGTGACATTGAGCAAATCATATCTGGACCAGAAAAGAAGGAAGGGGAGGGCACTGAGTAGAAATAGGAATGGCAGGGGTAGAGGTCAGTAATTGCTAAGATCTTTTCCAGCTAAAAAATATTTATGATTTAAAATTAATCTCCAAGGCCTAAAACAATGGAGTCAATAGGCTTTGGAATGCTTGCTGACATGGGACAGCTTTATCATTCACTATTAAAGTATGACATTATAAATCCTAGTAATCATAAGTCAGGGGGAAAAAGTGAGTATAACTCAGGACTTTTATTTTTTTTATTTATTTATTTTTAAAGATTTTATTTATTTATTCGACAGAGATAGAGACAGCCAGCGAGAGAGGGAACACAAGCAGGGGGAGTGGGAGAGGAAGAAGCAGGCTCATAGCGGAAGAGCCTGATGTGGGGCTTGATCCCACAACGCCGGGATCACACCCTGAGCCGAAGGCAGACGCTTAACTGCTGTGCCACCCAGGCGCCCCAACTCAGGACTTTTAAATTTGGAGATGTGAGGAGTGATTCCAGAGAGATGTTTAGTCTGGCTTAGAATTATTTTATTCCATTTTGGGGGAGCTTGTTAATGTAACGCAGTAACCAAGAGAATCACGCAAAGTTTAGAAAACCAGAAGTTTTATTTTATATTCTAACAGGGAGAAAATTGAAGTGTAAGTGACACTGGCTAATTTTGAGTCATTTATATCAGTTTCTGGCAATAACATTAATTACACTATCAGAGTAAAAGGATGTTTTTCCATAAAGAAAATTAACATAAAAACATCAGCTGGATCTTTGTAATGAAGCATTTGCTAAGGTACTGCTGGTCAGAACTGGGATTTAGTAAGAATTACTAGGAATGGTAAGTTACCAATGTAAAAACTTGGTTGGCAGTTTAACTGTGCAGTCAAGTTCTGTTATAGGCGTATTGCCAGTGTAACCTTTTTTGACGCAATGATGGTGTAAAAAATGCTGGAAAAATATTGAACAGCTATCTAGAAAGTTTCTCTTTCTAGAACAATGCTTTATATTATAGACAGTGAACACTCTTCTGTGGGTTTTTGCTCAATATTCTAAATCTAGAATGTCTATTTCTCATCCTCTGTCTTTCACCTTCTTACCAAATAGACAGAGGTCATTTGTACAGCCTTCAACCTAGGAGAGCCTATGACAATACGCTTATAAAAGTGAAGAAATGGAGGTGGTGTGAGGAAAGGAAACTGGGTGTTCCTTGCTCAAGCAAGAAGGGAAGTCTTTCTTGAGCGACTGATCCAGGAACTCTCTTCCTTTTCTTGGCAGCTTGGTCTCATGAGGTGAGGGACTTTAGCATGCCAACTGGCCTGGGTTCCCATGTGTCATGGCTCACTCTTTGTGGGACTGCCAGTTACATAAGCTTTTGGAATTTTGGCTTCTCCATCCTGTCATTGGTTGGATAATATCCACCTCGTGGAACTGATGAGGTTGTAGATATAACAGGCCTAGCAGAAAAGGTCTAGGACTCTGTGAAGACATACAAAAGGCAAACCAGGCACCCAGTGCACATAGTGGGGCTGGGTTCATAATGACGATAGTTAAGTTTTAATGAACCCTAACCATTGTCAGGTTCTAGTCAATGCATTGAAACCCCCCCCAAATTTGTAAGGTAGGTTCTAGTATTCCCACTTTAAAGATAAGAAAAGTGAGATGTAGTTAAGCTAAGTGATTCATCCCAAGTCACATGATCGGGATGGCAAAGGCAGAACTTGAAGTCAAATCTCACTGAAACCCATAGTCCAAATCGCTGCCCTATCCTGTTTTCTTACTGCGCACAAAGGTAATGAGTTCTGTAGAAAAGCAGTAAGAACAAGCATTTGGGACGAATGTTAGCCAGCGCCAAGGATGTGTTTACAAGGGCAACCTTTGGATTCAGGAAAGAGTAAACTAATGAGTTCTCCAAAGGACTTGCAGATATATAAGCAGAGTCTTGAGGTTCCAAACTGAGAAAGGAAAGCATATTTGAGCTGAAGCTGAGGGGAAAGAAGGAGGGATCTCTCCAGAAACCTAGAAGCTTGATGAGCTTGGTCTAAGCCTGAGGGTAGAATAGACTGAAACAGGGAGTCTGGCTCTTAAGGCTTCTGTGAGGTGAGGTCTTTACAACTTGCGTTGTTGGTATACAATTTGTACTATAGAGCTGCTCATCCTTGTAGGAAGCATAGTCACTTCTCAGCTCTGACTGCAAATACAAACCCACAGCAGAGCTTTATAATTGTTCTGCCACCTTCGGCCCCACCTGAAGAGATTCCAGGTGGTTCAAGGTAGAGCCAGGCAGTGTACTTTTAAATATCCTCAGTTGGCTCCAAGGGAGGAGAGAGGCTATAGGAGCCACAGTAGTTCCAAGTATCAAAGGGGAAGAGAAAGCGGGAAAAAGTGAATCCAGTGCCTCAGGTCTCTGTTTCATGCTTGCCCCCTGCCCCCAATCACCTTGTTACCCTGGACCAGCATTCTCCAGTCCTCAGCCATTCACCAAATGCCACCCCCACGATCACTGCATCCCTCCAGGGTGGCCACATCCCAGCCACACAGAGCCACAGCTGCCCCTTCTGGGCTGAATTTTCTTTCAGAGTCGAGTCTGCCTGCAGCTGCCAGCAATCCAGTTCTAAAGAAAATGCCTCTCCTAGCGCTTCGCTCCTACACAGCTATGAAGTGGGCTCATTGGAGCAGGTGGTGGAGGGCGGTGTAGGCAGGTCTCCATTGGAAATGTCAGGTCTTGGAGAGCCACCTCTCAGGGTCTTTCAAGGGTGTACTTAGGGATTACCTGAAGCATTGATCCAAAAAATATGCTTATCCCTGAGCCCTGCCTGACTTGAAAATCCAGAATCTTCAGAGCTGGGGGCCTGGAAATTGGCATTCTAACAAGTTCTTCGGATGTACAAGAAACCACAAACAGGAGCACTTCACAGCACATTACAGTGGTATGCGTGCTCACTGATTATCATGTCCAATGGATTGATAGGATTACAGAGCTTTATTTGTTTGAATTCCCCATGTCCTTCCTTCCTGCTTTTGTTCATTCAACAAATATTATTAATAAGCTCCTGCCATTTCTGTTCTTGTTGAAGAAGACAAAACACCTCTCCCCTCTTTGAGAGCCAATTTGATCTGTATTCCAATGTTGCTCAGCCACTTGCCAGGATCCATATGCATTGGGCAAATTACCCTTTTTATGTGTATCTTTGTCTGTAAAGTTAGCATGATAATAGAAGCCACCTCCTGGGGCAAACACAGTAGCCCTACAGGAGCCTCAATAAAACACCTACATGGCTTCTGCCAGTACCTTGTCTGCCTGTAGGAGGAGTCCTTTCCTTCACAAAAATTCTTGCTCCCTTTCAATGCTACTGAGAAATTAGGGATTAGAAATGTTCTTCTCTAATGAGGATGCTTCCAACTTCATTTCATTTGTATCTATTCAGCATTGTTTTAGACTGGCATTCAGTTAGTTGATCAGAGCTTTTTGAATTTTCATGCCTAAAGAATTTCTGGGGTTGGGGACTAGAGGACAAGTTTAAAAAGTGCTTTCCCCTGGGCTTCAGTAGGTCATGGAGATGCAGAACGCTCAGAGCTGGGATCTAAGACCTGACATTTTACCAGCATCTCTAGGCAATGGAAGAACATCTCAGCCAGAGAAAGACTGAGTTACATGCTCCGTGTGATGCAAAGAGGTATAAATTTCAACCCTGGTTCTTAGGAGAATTTCAGTGGTTACTACAATGAGTTCTATACTCCTGTAAGTAGAAACTTAGTAGCCATCAAATAAGATAAGGAGGGTGAAGTACCTGGGTACAAATCATATATGACCATAAAAATACAAGGCAGCTCTCAACAGTTGAGGTAAGTAAGGGGTAAAAACTTGAGGAGAGAAGAGAGATCAAAGTGAACACAGCATGCTGTGGGAATGCTCTGGGTTGGGGGTGAGGAACATGAGTAGATCGAACCAGGGGTCAGGATTGTTCGTGAGGGGGAAAGATCTGATCAACAGCTAGAAAATGGTGAGCTGGAGCTGCTAGGGCTGGGGATGACAGTTCTTGACCAGCAGTTGGGTTCATTTGGGGAAGCAGAGAGGAGACAGTGAGATGAAACCATGACCCACTGATGAACAGACAGGAAATGAATGCACATTACTGCTCATGAAAGATGAGTTTACCTGTGAATTCCTGCCTCTGTGTGGTTTATTTCCACATATGTTGAACTCATGAAAGCAACCAAGGAGCATCCACCAGAACCCTGACAACACAGCACTTTGGTACTTATAGGGGATGGGATAGAACTCTCAGCCTTAGATATTAAGGGAGTGGAATGTATCATAAGGCTCTGATACTTTGGGGGATGTTCAGACTACAGACGTTGGAATTTCTCTGGACATATGACCCAGTATTGTCACCTGCATTGTGGTAATACTGGTGTAAGTATTTGGTAGTGAGAAGAATCAGAGTTTGCAGTTCACCACCTGAGATCCAGGGACCTATCTGGACATCAAAATCTTACACACTGCAATAATACATGATCTCCAGAGAACCTGTTCTCTCTGTAGGTTTTACCTTTAGTTTATAGCTCTTCCAGGTTCATTTAGAAAGTGATGGAAGGAAAACTTGGCTCCTTTAATAAAAGAGAGTAGTCACAATGCACCAGAACTGCCAACCATTTTATTAAAATAGGGATCCCTACAGGACAGCAACTCCATTTTTCATTTTGATGAATTTATTGTCCAATACCCAGTTTAGTTAATGACTAGTCAAACTCCAACAACTTCAAATGGTAAAAGCTTGGGAAATTTTTCCATTTTTAGCACACTTCTAAGAAAGTGGGAAAAGTTTATATCAAGTAATACTTCAACATCCTGTCTCCAACTATTAAAGTTTGAAGTTCAATGACATATGACTATCTACAGGATTGGTTTTATTTTAATTAAATGCCATCATGCTATTTCAAGTTTTCCTAGATTTATTCATTGTTAAGCTTGCCTTGGAATAAGGCAATATTTTTTGTCTTTATTCTGTCCGTTGCTTATAAAATCTGCTTATTTAATAACATGCCCTTGAGATGTAATTGTTTAGTTTTTTTATTTTTTGGATAGGAGATTTTGTTGTTTTTGTTGTTGTTTTTTTTACCAGAAACTACTTTTGTTTTTGGCATTGTTAAAGAAAAAGGATAAAGTACTCATATAGAAGTTAAAGGCATTATTCACTTCGTGTGCATCAAGAAACCCCTCAAAATTTTAGCTCCCTGAGCTGAAGAAGGTTTAGTTTTTATGAGGCAAAGAGAAGAGAGGGGTACATGACTGTGGTCTTGTCCAAAGTTGTGGTTGTCTTTATCTGTAACTACTGCAAAACTTGTAGCTGAAATTGTTGGAAGATGATGCCAGTTTCTTATGTCTTTTTCTCAGAATGGTTGATGCCATCACATCTTGGCAGTTCTCAGAGTAACTATTTTGAAAACTCTTTGTAAGCCTTGCATGGTGCCTACTAATGTGTAATGCCTGTTAAGGTTCAGTGGAGAGGGTGATACAAAAGAAAAAATGGGAAAAGAGCAGAGAGAGAGAAAGGAAAGGAGGCAAAAATGCTCGTCTAAGTAAGGAAAACTGGGTTAGTTGAAATTGTTTTAAAACACCAAAACATAGGCAAAATGCATGACAAAAGGAAATGCTAGATGTATTCTGTATAAATTGTAAATGCTTTTAATCAAAAATCTTTGTATCAGTTATAGAAATGAACATCTAAGAAATATAAGGACATGAACAACGAAAGAAAACAAAGGTGGCAGAGAATGGAATACTTTTAAATAATCTTTAAAATTACAGTGGTAATGCATTTTCATTGGAAAAAAGCTAAATCAACCAGAATATTCATATATATATATATATGTATATGTGTATATATATGTATATATATATATGATATATGAGGCAATAAGATCAAAATTTCCCTCCTCTGCCTTGTTGCTATCTGTAATTCAATTCCTTTCCACCAGAGATAGCTGAGTTCAATAATAAGTATCTTTCCAAATATTTTCGCAATATATTTATGTACACATAAGAAGATATGTAAGGTCAAAGTAAGGGAGGAAGGATAATACCTAACTGCATGTTGCTAAGGGAAAAAGCCAGTTCCAAAAGGCTACATACTATATGATTTCATTTCTATGACATTTTAGAAAAGGCAAAACTGTTAAGATGGTAAGGGATGTGAGAAGGCTAATAGGTGAAGCATGGGACATTTTAAGGTGGCAAAATTACTCTCTATGATACTATAGTGGTGGCCACATGACATCAAACGTTTGTCAAAACCCAATGAACTTTATAGCATACAGAGTGAACCTTAAAGTATGCAAATTTAAAAATAATCAATTAGGAGATTAGAAGATCCCAGCATGGTATGCAGACTGGGGTGAAATAATCTGTGTTACAAATGTCTGCTACAACCTCACTGAAGGGGATAGGGAGACAGGTGCTTACTTAAGTAACTTTGGATATGAGTAGAGATTGTAAGACTAGAGACAAAAGAAACAGTGCATAAGTACTATACTCCAATTGATAAAGTTGTTTACCATAGAGCTATGTGTTAATAATTCTAAGACCACTGTACATGTGTACTGGGATTAAATAAATAAGTAAATGCAAGGCAGATTGGAGGCCAGGTTTCTCACTGAGTGGAAGTTCACAGATAAGCAAGGGCAGAAGTCTAGAACCATTTGATAACAGTGTAGAGT
>NC_048231.1:48412798-48483083 GCF_002007445.2 Ailuropoda melanoleuca
AAGATATTTTTACCAGACATAGAATTCATGATTGACACTTCTTTTCTTTCAATACTTGTAAAGTCTTGTGTCACTTCCTTCTGGTCTCCATGGTTTAGATGAGATATGTGTCCTAATTTGAACTGGTCTTCCCCATAGATAATGCATGATTTATCTCTGGCTGCTTTCAGAGTTTTTTTCTTTGTCTTTAGCCTACTTGGGGTTTGCTCAGCTTCTTGAATCTGTAGGGTTAAGTCTTTTGCCAAATTGAGAAAGTTTTCACCCATTATTTCTTTGAATATTTTTTTTAGTTCTACTCGCTGTCCTTTCTATCTGGGATCCAAAGATACGAATGTTAGCTTTTCTGTTCTTGACCTGAAAGTTCCTGAGATATGATTCATTTTTTTTCCCATTCCATTCTCTCTGTTTTTAAGATTATGGAAGATTCTGTAGATTATGTTCTTTGAATTAATCATATTGATTCTGTACTCTTTCATATCCACTCTACTACTGAGCCCATCTAGCAAGTTTCTTTTAATTTTGGATTTGCATTTTTTGTTTTATAATTTTCATTTAGTTCTTTTTTATAATTTATTTCTTTTTTGAGATTTTCCATTTTTCATTTGTTTCAAGATAATTTATGATGCTTATTGAAACATATTTGTGGTTGCTGATTTAAAATCCTTGCCAAATAACTTTAGAATCTGATTCATCTTGGTGTTGGTTTGTGTTAATTTTTAAAATTTTTTTCCTCATTCAAGTTGCACTTTTTCTAGTTCTGGTGGGGATGATTGATTTTCAGTTGTATCCTGGATATGTTAGATGTTATGGATAAGATTTTGGATCCTATTTAATGTATATTTTTTAAAACAAGTAGTCCCCCATTGAGGTGCAGCACAAGGGCCAGACAGGTGTTCAGCTTCCCCCAGAGCCCTGCCAAAACCAGCCCAGAAAAGTGTAGTGTTGACTCACACTGCCTCATTAGAAATATGTGCAATGAATTTCAACTTTCCTTTGACCCCGTTTATACCTTCCTAGTGAAAATGGTGTACTGCCTCATACCACCTCATGCCTTTCAAGTGTAAGCTCAGCTCCCTGCTGAACCTACTAATACCAGGGAATGGGAAACAGAGTCACACCGCTCTGTTGCTGTACAGCAGAAGTGAAGTCATTGTTCCTAATTAAGTGCCCCTTCATTTCTGAAAGATATCTTAGCAGGAGATACAATTACAAGTGACAGGTTTTTTCCCCTCGATACTTTAAATATGTTGTGGCACTGTCTTCTCACTTCATTGCCTATAATAAGAAATCTGTAGTCAGGCGCCTGGGTGGCTCAGCTGGTTAAGCACCCCAACTCTTGATTTCTGCTCAGGTCATGGTCTTGGGGGTCATAAATCGAGCCCAGTGTCAAGCTTTGCACTCAGCAGGGAGTTGGCTTAAGATTCTCTCTCCCTCTGCTCCTCTGCCACCTCTTAAATAAATAAATCTTAAAAAAAAGAGANAAAAAAAAAAAGAACTCTGCAGGTTTTCTTATCTTTTTTCTCTGTCTATAGCATGTCTTTTATCTCTGGCTGCTTTTAAGATTTTCCTTCTTCATTGATTTTGAGCATTTAAATTACGATATGCTGTATGGTGATGTTTTTCCATCTCTTTTGCTCCTGGAGGTCATTGAGCTTCTTGGATCTATAAGTTTATGATTTTCATCAAATTTGGAAAATATTTGACATTTATTTCAGGGGCCAGTTTCTTGTATATTATGCTACTTGATGTTGCCCATTGTTCAATGATGCTTTTTTCATTTTTTAAAAAGATGTATTTATTTATTTGAGGGGGAAGGGCAAAGGGAGAGGGAGAATCCTTGAGCAGACTCCCCACTGAGCGGGGAGCCCAACACAGGGCTGGATCCCAGGAACTTGAGATCATGACCTGAGCCAAAACCAAGATTCCACCACTCAACTGACTGAGCCACCCAGGCACGCCTGGGTTTTTTTTTTTTTTTCATTTTTATTGATTGTTTTTCTTTTCTGTGTTTCATTTTGTTTACTTGCTGATGTTATATACNCTGATGTTATATATTCATGCTCACTAACTTTTTCTTTTGCAACATCCAATCTGCTGTTAATCACTTTCAATGTATTCTTCATCTCAGACATTATAGTCTTCATCTCCAGAAGTATAATTTTTTTTTGTTTTTTTATACCTTCTATGTATCTGCTTAACTTCTTGAATATATAGAATACAATTACAGCAGCTGCTTTAATTTACTCATTTGAACATCTCATTTGCACATCTATGGCAATTCTGGGAGGATTTGGATTGATTTCTCTGCTAATTATGGGTCATTTTTTTCCTGATTCTGTATATATTTGGTAATTTTTGATTGAATGCCCACGTTGTGAATTCCTATAAATGTTCTTAAGCTCTGTTCTGAAATGAAGTTCAGATTTTCAGTTCCAAGTTATTTGGAAACATTCTAATCCTTTTGGGTCTTGTTTTTAACATTTGTTAGGCAGGGCCAGAATAGTATTAAGTCTATGGTCAATTTCTCCTCATTATCGAGGCAGGACCCATTTGATTATTCTACTCAATGCTGGCTGGTAAGAATAGGCAGTATTGTTGCCCTTGTAAGAAAGGTAGGTACTATTCCTTTTAATCCTTTCAGATGGTTTTTCCTTCAGGTGTATGCAGTTCCCTCATATCCATGTACTATTTATGACTTGGCTGAATCCCCAAGCAGAACACTGCAGATATCCGGGGCCCTTTTTCTGTGCTGATCCCTACCCTCTGGTACTCCCTTCTGTGAAATGTACCATCCTTGGTCTCCCTAGATGCTCATCTCTGTCTCCTCCACTCAGGGAGTCCCCTGGACTAACTGGTTCCCCCTCCCCTCCATGCTACATGCTACATTCTCATGGTGGTAATCTGGGAACAATAGTTGGGTGCTTAGCTTGTTTTCTTTTCCTCAAGGACCACTGTCTGGTGATGTCTAAGATGCAGTGTCTTGAAAATAATTGTTTCACAGTTTGGTCTTCAGTATATTTTTAGTTTGTTTTGTTTTGTTTTTGATTATCCCTGATGGGAGAACAAATCTGATTCTTGGAACAACATTTTGGCTGGAAGTGGAAACTCATTTATCAATTTGAAGGTATTATTCCACCCAGTATTACTTCTTATGTTATTAGAGTTAAGGGTTAGGTTAATTGTTTCTTCTTTGTAGGTAATCTGCTTTTGCTCTCAGGCTGATTTTAAGATATTGGCTTTGTCTCTTGGTGATCTTTACATTGACTAAGATGTTTGTGTAAATTTCCTTTTGTTTATTCCTGTTTGTGTTTCATTGGATTGCTGTAATATAATTCAAGAATTGATATTTTTAGTCAAATTTGGGAAATTTATACACATTATGTCTTTAAATATTTTTTCTTTCTTCTTTTTATTCTCTCCCTTTGGAACTGTGATTAGGTAGACCTCTGTCCTCATGTATTTTGATTATTTTTTTTCAATCCTTTAATCCCTGATCCTTTCTTCACTTGTGCCCAATCTGATGGTTTCTTCATCCGCTGAGTATTTGTTTTCAACATTTATGTTTTCATTTCTTTTCTGGTTTTTTAGTTCTTTTAAAAGTTCTCCTGTTTGTCATTTTGGTCTTTTCCTCCTTACTAACATTTTCGATCTTAATTTTTGTTTATGTCAATATATTAAACCAACTCATGTTATATTCTGTGTCTTTCCTCATAATTCTAATATCTCAACTCTCAGCAGTTACTTTTGGTTTTCAATCATGATGTTTGGATTCTTGACTCTTATTATTTAATTGTCATCTCTTATTCCTGGGAAATTTGTCTTAGAGGAATACTTAGAAATTTAGAAAGTGTGTCCCTTTCCAAGATAATTTGTTGGCTTTTAACAGGCACCTAGGACCTCTTTCAACCTGGCATCGCCTTAAAGGAAATTCTCCAGAAGAAGTTTTTCCAGACCACATAGGTCTTGTGAATTCAGGCAGCACACCTGTGTGTAGAGTAGTTTGTAGGTGTGAGTTCTCATGGGAAATGTTTTTCTCCCTCTGCCTAATGGAGACGGGAAGTCATGCTGCCATTTACCGCTGGGTTGCATTATTTCCACTTCAAAATCACACTAAGGGTGTAGCCATTTCGGGGCAAACTTTATTCAGAGGTCTCCATTTGGATTCCTTATTTTGGGTGGAGCCTGGGACTGATAACCATTTCACAGGGGTCTGTGTGACTATATCAACATTACAGGGGAAGGCAGATTCCTCTGGAGCACAGGCCTGTGCTTTACTTGTTCTCTGACCTCTGATGATTCCTTAAGCTCTTCTCAGGTCAGCGATGCATGTAAATGTCTTTTGAAATGTTGTGCCCAATATTTTTTGCTTTTTATTTTTCAGTTGGGAGAATTTTTCATTTTGGGTATCTAGTTGGCTACATTGCCAAAGATGGAAGTCATTTCTGTTTAGATATTTCATTTAAGACATTTCATATTTTCAAATCAATGTGTCAGAGTTGTAAATGGGCACAAGCAAATTTGGTCAAGCACAACTATTTTTTTTAAGATTATTTATTTATTTATTTAAGAGAGAGAGAGTGTGTGTGTGTGAGAGCAAGGAGGAGGGCAGAGGGAAAGGGAAAAGCAGACTCCCCGCTGAGCAGGGAGCATGATGTGGGCTCCATCCCAGGACACTGGGATCATGACTTGAGCTGAACGCAGCCATTTAATTGACTGAGCCACCCAGGCACACCAGTCTTATACAACTATCAAGNATACAACTATCACTTTATTTTTAGTAAAAGCAGTAGTCCTCGATATTTAGAGAAAATTCAGGGCCACATGTCCTTTCTGTATAACTCTGCTTGTGTTATGAGTACTTAGATTCCAACTTTTAGTGTCTTAGACTGAATATTTTTTAGAGTTGTAAACATTCATTATCAGCAGGCATAAAGGCAGTGATTTATCCTGTCCTATATTCTTCACAAAGTTCCAGTGCCTAATCCTAGAAAGAGCTCTGAGCACATTCGCATGACATGTTCATTAGAGGGAAGTACAATGATATTCTACAGGTAGGATCAGCCCTACCTGTCATTGGGATCAGTGCAGCACGAATCCTGTGAACTCAGGGGGTACGCCCCTTACTAAGACAGCATCAGCTCTCCCACCTGCAGCTGTGCTGGGGAGTTGGGGGAAGAGCTCACTAGATTCATATTACGTGTTTGTCCCAGGGTTTTGCCATGGGCCCACCAATCAACATAGCTTGAACACCACCAATTTCACCTAAGAATCCTCATTTTAACATTTATTTTGGTAAATAACAAATACCTGTGTGAATCAGAGATAGAGATGACCAAAGCACTAGAGGCCCCTCTAGAGCGTGCTTCTAATAGGAAATGTTGGCTACCCACCCCTGGAGTGTGTGTCTCTGACAAGGGCAATTGACTGTCCCTGGGGTGCCGATGAAAATCTGCTAATGCACACATATCTCACACGGCCTGCAGTGATTCTTCTTTTTTGGATTCTCATTGTCAGTCTCGGCTCTTCTGCTGGCATAAATACACGAGCTAAAAAGTGGCTTGGGACTGAATTTTTGGTACAATCTATAATAATCACTAAAGCTCCCACTTTTTAAAAAGTTTCTTCTGGAAACTATGCTGAGAATGTAAACCCGCTTTTGAAAAATGAATAATCATATCCTAGTTATCTCTTTTGTGTGTTGGAGATTTGCTGTTCAGAAAATCATCTTCATTTATAAAATGAATTTGCTTATAGATTCATTTATAAAATGTGTTGAGTATTGTCTCTTTTTCTGGTCATGAAGAATCTCTCAATATGTTTATTATTGTTAGAACAATAATGTATTTTATTCATGACATGTGAGGTCTAAATAATTAATTTGTAGTGTTTTTCTGGAGTTGTTCAATGCTAATTAAATTGAAAGCTAAAAATGTTTAAATCTTTGCTGACTTCCTAAGGAGACTTCTTAAGGAGACTGATTTATGGGCCTTTCCTTCCTCCATCTGGCCCTGGATTTTTGGCACAAGTCAGAGCTTAAAATAGGTGTTTGCCTGTAGTCAGACCTTGCTGCTATTAATACTTATTAGATGCCTTGTATATTAACTTTTATTCAGTTTTTTATATTTCTGCAGCACTGAGCAATTTGCAAAGCACTCTCCATGCTATGATTTCAATTTAATGCTAAGAACCACATAAAGCAGGTTTTACTAATTTCATCTTACAGATAAGAAACCTGAGGCCAATAACTCAGGGTCACAGTTAGTCAGGGTTGAAAGAAGATTTAACCACAGGTCTTATAATACCAATTTTGCTCTTTCTGTTATTCCATAGATATCTCACTTCCCATTTTGGTGAGTTATGAAGTGGAATTGACTATAAAATGAGAACTTTACATGTCATTTCAGATGGCTAAGTTATTTGTATAGTAAAAATAGAACATGTACAAAAGAAAACATACATAAACTCACACATATAAGGCTTATTAGAAGTTCACGTACATAATTTCTTATTGAGAGTTATTTCTCTCACCTCTGCTCTGCTGTCTGAAATCCACTATTTGTATCTCAGCCAATTGAATTAAAGCTACTTTATTTATTTTATTTATTTTTCCAAGATTTTTATTTAATTTTACGAGAGAGAGAGAGTGTGTGTGAGAGAGAGAGAGCAGAAGCAGGGGGAGTGGCAGGCAGAGGGAGAAGCAGGCTCTCCGCTGAGCAGGGAGCCCGATGCGGGTCTTGATCCCAAGACCCTAGAATCATGACCTGAGCTGAAAGGCAGGGCTTAACCAACTGAACCACCCAGGGGCCCAAAGCTATTTTTTTTGAAGGAACACTCTAACATGAATTAATTTACCATTTTCCTAGATAATCATAGCCAAGGCAAAATGTTTGAGAATTTGGAGCATCACTCATGAAAGCACCAGGGAAGATGACAAGAAGAACATCCAGAACCTAGTCAATTGCTCAGGAGGGACTGGAAGTGGCTGGAAGTTCAGGGGCTTGAAAGGGAGTTCCCACTTCCCACAATTTGGGAGACAGAACACTAGTAAAATGAGAGGAATAAAGAAAAAAAAACCTGATTTTGTGGAAATCCAGTTCTGACTACCAGGGAGCTATTTTTAAATTGCTTCCGTATCACATGCAGCATAAGGACGACATTATAATGCACTAGCTCTGTATGCAGGGGAGATAACATAGAGAAATTTAGGGAAATCTGCCAGAATTCCCCAGATCCGTCCAATCCCAGCCACAGGGCAAGCATTGACTCTTTCTTCCTTATATGAAGCTCTCCGTGAGCATTATAGGCTTAGAACACATGAAGATGTCATGTGTACACCCTGGTTTGAAGAGCGTATCTCCAGTGGGTCTAGGATGCCTCCACTAAGATGCCAAATGCAAAATCAGAAAAGAGTTAATTAAGACTCCTGGTGTTTGTTACGAAAGAACACTGAACTCGGTAAAGTACCAAACAAATGGGAGGTGGCTTTTCATTCATTCCCGTAGTAGCTCTGGCATGGCTCCATTCAGCTGCCTCGAGGAGCTGTGTTTAATTTCGTGNCATTCAGCTGCCTCAAGGAGCTGTGTTTAATTTTGTTCCATCTCCTGGTCATTACATGTAATTTTCTAGCAAATAGTTTACTCTCCGTAAACTAAATATTCATTTCTCTTGATGACAGTAAGCTGGATTGTCTGTTTAGACATTGTCGCTGTGGAGAAACCAGAGTAAACTAAAACGAGCATTCTAAACAAGTTTAAAAACTGCCCAGGTCTCCAGGGTTGTCAAGGGGCTGGGGGTGTCTGCCAGGAGGGACCTCAAGGGGAGGATGGCCCTTAGCTCTATCAGGCAAAGCTGGCGAGGAAGCCACATCCTCACAGGACTCAAGCCAGAACAGCCTCAGTATTGACAGGAGTGCCTTCGGTTTGTGTCTATGCAGTCCTGAAAGCAGAACTCAGTGTAGGCAGCATTTTGTTTTTCTTATCTCCAATGAAGATGTATTACATTGGTTTAGGTTTTTTTTTTTGTATTTTAATTTTTTTTATTATATTATGTTAGTCACCATACAGTACATCCCTGGTTTCTGATGTAAAGTTCGATGATTGATTAGTTGCGTATAACACCCAGTGCACTATGCAATACGTGCCCTCCTTACCNGTGCCCTCCTTACTACCCATCACCAGTCTATCCCATTCCCCCACCCCCTCCCCTCTGAAGCCCTCAGTTTGTTTCTCATAGTCCATAGTCTCTCATGCTTCATTCCCCCTTCTGATTATCCCCCCTTTCTTTATCCCTTTCTTCCCCTACCGATCTTCCTGGTTCTTATGTTCCATAGATGAGAGAAATCATATAATTGTCTTTGCTTGACTTATTTCACTTAGCATTGATTGCTGGGCCTGGAGCAGTGACATCTGACTGTTTCCTTCCTACATCCAGAGACTGTTAATTCTAGCCCCAGGTATTTTAATCTTGGCAAAACTTCTACAACATAGCTGCCAGGCCTTGAACTTCCGCTGGCCGGGAGGGTTAACACCAACCAGAACATCAGCACAAAGGAAGGGACAGTGAGGGCAGGACTTGCTACAGCCAGGCTGCAGATGGAGCCTCCCTGCTGCAATTTTAAGACTCTCTTTTTTCTTTCTTTCCTTTCTGCAGAGTGGGGTTCAAAAGTGATCTCAACGTGCACAGACTCCAGGAGACATTCCAAAGCAAGCTCCACCTTTATCCAATGAAGGTTTATGAGCTGTAAAGTTTGCATTACTTTAAAAAAAAAAAAAAAGAAGGAATTGAGATGTTGCAATTTCAGAACTCCAATCTGACAACTATTCTGACAGAAAGTAAGGCAGGGTCCCAGGACAGGCATCCACGCTCAGAGAAAGCAAGCCTCATTAGCAGGAGTGGGTTATGGGAAAAGCAGGTGCCAGCTTACAGTGCTGAATGTCCCTGCACAGAGCCTCTCTGGTGTTGCTCAGAGAAGTCATTAGAATCTGCTTCCTAGACAGACTGCCCAAGACATCCTCGAAGATACTAACTAGGGATGATGGGTGGAAGAGAAGGTTTTTAAGGGGACCATTTTAAATGAATTACTGCCCCTGAGGACACCCCCCTAAATCTGTCCTCAAAAGTGTTAGAAAGGATAGAGTGTTGAGTCTTAGAATCTCCTTCCGGGTGAACGTGGGCCACAGAGCTCTCTGTTGGGCTGTGTCTGGTGCTCCAAGGGGTGCTGTGGGCGGGGTGCTGCCGCCATCAAGACAGCGGGCAGAGCAGCGGCCACAGCTGTGCTGGAGACAGGCGAAGGCTCGGGGAGCTGGGGCAGCAAAGTGGGTTTGACTCGCCACAGAATGCAGAGTCCTGGCTCTTGAATCAGCCACCCCCAGATTGCCTTTCCAACAGTTTGCTTTGGTTGAAGCCAGCATTTGTTCACAGTTCTAATGTAGCAGGTTTCTGTAACGTGCACTAAATCCCCTCCTCATGAAATCAGGTTTGGGAGACTTGCAGGTGCTCGGCTTCACGGGATTTTATCCACGTCACCCTTCACAGAGTCTAATTCAGAAGTGGTATCCTTTTAGAAGGAGCCACATGAACCTTTGCTGTCATTTTCATCCACAACTTCCTATTCTGCCCTCTGAGTAGTGCCGAGCCGCCTAGCTTCTGTCCAGCATCACTGCACTAGAACATTCGCAAGAGTTGTCAAGTTCCCCTTCTTCTCTGTCAGCTGCTGGCTGACTGATCCAGGCTTCCTCCAGCCAAGTAAATATCCCTCCTCCTGAGTACGGGGTACCACAGGGAGTGCTCTCTGAGAGTCCCCACGTGGACTGTCCCCAAGAAGAAAACTAAGAATTCTGTCATTATAGTTTCCTCAGTTATTAAAAAAATGGCATTTTCTTTCTTTCTTTCTTTCTCTTTCTTTCTTTCTTCTTTCTTTCTTTTCTTTCTTCTTTCTTTTCTTTTCTTTTTTCTTTCTTTTCTTCTTTTTTCTTTTCTTTTCTTTTCTTTTTCCTTCCTTCCTTCCTTCCTTCCTTCCTTCCTTCCTTCCTTCCTTCCTTCCTTCCTGCAAGAGCCACGCACAGCTCTTTACCAGGGTTGCAGCAGCACNTTCTTTCCTTCCTTCCTTCCTTCCTTCTTGCAAGAGCCATGCACAGCTCTTTACCAGGGTTGCAGCAGCACCACGGCATGGTGCTTAGAGCCAGATGGCCTATGCTGGAATCCTGGCCCTTCCACATTGGTGTGTAACTCAGGGCAAGTTAGTTAACCTCTCTGTAGCCTAAGCTCCCACATCGGTAAAACAGATCTAGNACATTGGTAAAACAGATCTAATAAGAGTCTCTGTCTCACAGAGGAGATCTGAGATTTTAATAAAATGAGTTAGTATTTGTAAAGGCTTGCAATAATACCTGGTCATATTAAGTGCTATAAAATGTCTTTTTAAATAAAAGGAAGGAAAGAAGGAAGGAAGGAAGGAGTAAGTCATTTAAGAAGAAAGATTTTTTATTTCTTTGGATGCTGATAGGGGGCAGTTAAGGCATGGGCTCATAAGACAGACCCAAGGTGAAATTGTCCTATTGGATCAGGTCTCAAGAGGAGTGGAGAGTTGGATACTAAATTAAGTGATTTTTCTGGATGTTTAGGTTTTGACACTCTTTGCTGTGCCCAATAGGCCTAACATAGTTCAAAAAACTTTATCAATAAGGGCATTGTATGTTTGCCAAAAGTAATATATGGTCTGTAAATATATAATACATTTATAATATTGACAATTCCTAGCACTTCTTATTTCTCAATATTTGCATAAGACTCAAGTTACCACTGAAATTAGTCAGAATGCCTTAGCATATTAGCAGATGCTTTCTGTAATTTCCATGCAGGAATTAAAGTGGATTTTCTGTCTGATTTGGGATGGGAATGGGACCACAGAAACCTCTGTCCATGCCTTCTGCTGAAATACACGCACCATGAGAATCAAGTGGGCTTCTAATGCTCACCCTAGCCTGACTTTGACCTCAGTCAGCTTCCTGAGGACAGGTCAGTGAGGAGCTGAAGCTCTCCCCCTGATGGGGAGGGGTTATAATGTCGCCATCCTCCACGCAGGTACTGCCAAATTACGGTGGTTAATTGTGCTTGGGGACAAAGAATATGACAAGTTTTCAATGGGCACTCATTAATTTTCCTTCAAAAACTCTTTAATGGAAACTTGATGGTGGTGTAAGACAGCTAATGAAGTTATGAAGGACCTTAATCACAGGCTGGCATTCTTTCAGACGTTGAAAAATAGCTACACAATGCCACCAGTTCACCTGAGTTCGAACTCAGGAAAAGATCCTTAAATGGCGTGTCTGCATGACAAACGGTGGTCATATGCAGGGCTCTCTAATCCCTTTAAGAAGTGTGTTGGATGGATAGAGAGAAGGTGTAATTCGGTCATCTCAAATAAATGACAGATGACGTCTCTGATGTAGTCTGTTCCCTGATGGTAGGGACCTTTGCAGCACAGAGCACAGCACACACTAATCAATTCCACGTTGAGAGATAACAAGTGGAGAAAAAATTGCAAAATAAATGAAAAATTGTTAACATGTAATCTTAGGAATGAATAAGAAAATGATTACACCAAGAGAAAAATAGAGAAAAAGAGGAAAAAGCAAAGAAAAATAGAGAAAAGACAAAACCAGGCAATTAAAAAGAATTTTAAATGGCTAATGTAATGTGAAAAGAAGTTCCATATCATTAGGATTAAAGAAATTGCAATTAAAGGAAACACGAGGTAACATTTTTTTACCTATAAAATTGGTAAAGATGTGAAAAGCGAATGGCCCCTTTCTGCTTTCCACCTGCAGCCTGCAGCCTTGTCCCCCAATTACAACCTTCTCGGCCCTTCTGACCTGCATCCAGCAAGTTCTCAAAGGGGCTTCTCCCTGCTGTTGCCTCTGCCTGGAAAATCTTCCCCGCTGGTCCTTGTCTGCTCTGCCTAAATGCCCCTTTCCCTCCCAATTTAAAGTATTCTCTCCCCTGCATATTTTTCAACTTCTTAAAACTTACTTTAATTTTTAGTCATCTAATTGTCTTCATTGCTTCTCTTCTACTCTGGACTATAGGCTGCAAATGGGCAGGAACCCACGGGTGGGGTGTTCACTGATTTATACACAGCCCAGATATAATGCTGAGCAGGCAACGGCTGCTCCATTCACGTTTTCCAAATGACTGAATACGTTTGTGAGGCGGGATTATTAACATTCTTTTCAAAATGTTATGCTTATGGTATGTTGAGTAGTATGAAATGGTTTTTATAGGCCAGAATTTTTGTCAACTATCATCAGTTTAGTATGGCTTAACTTCTTAATTAATGTGATTTTCAGAGGACATTTTTAGTTGAAAGTATTAAAAGAGTAAACATGCCCATATCTTGCTATTTCTTTATCCATATCATTTTGCATAATGGTATGCAAAAGGTGACCATGCTCACAGCCTTATTGATAATTTAGTAATAATAATAATAAAAAAAGATTGAAACATCCTAAATGTCTAATGNTAATCTAAAAGAACTAGGTAATTAAATTAGGGTACATCCATGCACTGGAAGTTTAAAAATATGTGTTGATAGGACACATTTTACCACATGAAGTTAAGCGAAGTACATTATGCAACAGTGTATATGATTTTCTCTCTCTTTCTCTGTCTCTCTCTCTCTCACACACACACATACACACTGCACAGATCAATAAGAAGTCCAGAAGGATATATACCAATATTAACAACAGTTAATTTCTGGGTGGTGGGGATACTCATGATTTAAATGAATATCCATTACTTGTGCTATAAGGAAAGATCCTTTGAAAATATTAAATTCTAGAACCTATTAAAATTATAGGTAGATACATGTTTAGATAGTTTGATGGCAGATAAATAGGAAAGAGAGAACTACAATTATAATTCAATTGAGATCTACACCTCATCCCGTCCCAGATTGCAAGCAACTTAGATTTAATACGGTTACATCATAGAGTTCTTGATTTTGTCATTGAAGTCCAGGGTAGCCAGCGTGAAGTTCTACAATTTAAGATGAACTGTTCTCTGTTCTAAACTAAAGGGGCTGAGAAAGATCAAAGAAACATTCCTGATACCATACCNGGCTGAGAAAGATCAAGGGAACTTTCCTGATACCATACTGTGGTGCTCTTAGGAGATAGGACATTACCTAGAGGGACATCCAACACCTCTTTCTCTGAACTTAAGGCATGTTTGAGCTTTATAACAGAATTATAAAATTCTTATCTTTCATAGCTCCCTAGATACTTGTTTTTGAAATAGTATCTTAGAGTTACAAACTTTTCCTCTCCAAAGTATAGCAAGAACCTGAAAAAGCTACTGTGAACAGACAGTGTCTGTCCATCCGTGCATGTACTGGGTGCTCGGTAAATATTAGTGCCCTCCTTCACCCCCAGCTAAGAAGCCACTAGAACTCTGTAAACTCAAGATCCTGTTGGGTCAAGCATATGTTTACTCTGACATCCCGTCCATTTACCAGTTTGTGTCAAACTCCATTAAACACTGTGGAAGAGCTTTAAAAAAAAAAAAAAAAAAGATGGGTGAGAATAAAAACCTCTGTCCTAAGGGCTGGCCATGAATGAGGTCTGAGAGAGTGGTGGCAACAGTCTCTTCTCACCACCTCACCAGTGACGTTTTGTTTCCCAGCCCCTCAGGTGAGAGTGTGTGCCTCACTTGGAATGGCCCCCAAATGTGAAACTTCTGAAACACAATTATTGTTTACACTAAGCAATCAGTGAGAGCTTTCTCTTCTTTTGTTCAGACATTCCAGTCTTACTTGCAGATGCAGGAATAGGTGTAGGGATCCGGTCAAAAGCATTCAGACCTCCTTTGCTCCCATGGCGGTTCTGCCCCATTCTGAATGAGTTCAGGGAAGACAGCGTGCTGTGGGATGTCCCCATTCACAAGGCACCGGAATGCCTGAGAGATGTCTGCAAGCATGTGCGGCTCCTATCACACTTTTTCCAGATTCTTTTATTGAGCTTCTATGTATTTCAGCGGGGCAGTCAGTTGAGATGCTCCACCTCATCGCATAAACAAGGATATTTTCTGTGGCTCTAATTTACGTTGCAGCTGTGGTTAATGCTGTGAGTGTTTACATAAAGATTGATGCATGGATACCTTTTCAGCAGCTGGGAGGCTGCAGGCAGCCAAAACCTCAGCAAAGCACAGTAAATCTTTTTGAGTCAGCACTAAGAGAAACCAAGAATCTCTTTTATTCTTTTCCCGTTAATGCATCTGAATTAAACCATTAAGCAGGGATGAAGGTGAAGTGTTGTGAAAGTTTTGCAGAAATAGGAAAGTGCGATGTTCCACTTTGAGAGATTGTGACCAGACTTGTCTTACTCGGCACCTTTTATCCCCAAAGCTATATAGGGCTAATTCTAAATGTTCTTTTGCTTTGAATTATGGCCTGGGAGGAGAGGTGCTGGCCAGTAAAAGAGGGAACAAATGCATACTCTAAGGAAGGTGGCCACAGATCTCTTTAGGTCACTAATAAGTAAGGGGAACTTTTGGCTATTGTGATGTTAGATCTGGAAAAATCTCCTGGTTCTGATCTGTCCCTGTGGGCCAGAATGCGATGGCATTGAGACCAGGGACCTGTTAAATCATTTGTTCCATGCTTATCACATTTAGTCTTTTATAATACCCCTTTTTCATTTTTTATTTATAACATTTCTGTGCCAGGCACTGTTTAAGAACAGAAGATTAAAAAAATAAAGTAAAACCCTGGCTCCTTCCCCTCAAAGGGGAAGTGAGGAGCATGTGGCGAAGCCGAGAAATCACCACAGAGCAAATCGAGCGACTCTGTCCTCTTTCCTCCTGGCCTGTGTGAGCCTGCCCTTACTGCTTCCACGCGAAGTCCCATCTGCAAGGCTGCCCTAGCAGCCGTGTCGCCATGCGAAGGTATGGGATTGTTATTAAGAAAGCGGATGCTTATGAAATTCTGAATCCTCCCTAGACTAAATACATTAATCCACGTCTAAGTTCTTTGGGCTTTGGTCTCCTGCCCTCGTCATAAACATTTTATTCCCCTAAAAATGCAGCTTTTATATCTCCAATTTGACCTAAAGCATGGAGAGTATACAATAAATTAAAGGAAGCCTGCTATAGTTATCAGCCCCCAGAAAAGCTTATGTCTGCAAGTGGTAGTCTGGCTTGATTTGAGTTGGACTACTGGAAAACCACAGAGAGACAGGAAAATTCTGTAGTTTGTCCAAGAAAGCTTTGCCCTTCATTTTAGGTGTTACAGAATACCTCAGGTTTGAAAAAAAACAGTATCTATCTATTTATCTAGCTATCTATCTATCCACTTTTAAAATGTTTGATATTTGGTGTATGCTTTAAGTGTGCATTGATTACTTTTCAACTGGCTCAAATTTAAAACTCAGGGATTCTGCTCTGTGCCAAGAAATTAGTCAGACATTCTTAAATGTGAATGTAGTGTTCACAGTATTTATCAGTAAAAAGCATGATTCTGAAGCAAAGGCTTGGCTGCTCCAGAACTCTCTTCCATCAGCCTTGCCCCATGGTGCAGCGGGGAGCCCGAGGAGCCCTTCCCTATCTGGGGCCTGGAAACTCTCCATGGAGATCCCTAACTAACCGATTTCAAGTTTCTGTGTGGAAGGCAGAGTTCCTCCACAGATGCTTTTTTTGGGCCAGGAACTTAAGCTTTCAAAAGAGGTCTCTGTAAAAAAAAAAAAAAAAAGTAAAGAAAATCCTGACGTCTGAGAGAATCTGATAACAATACTTGGAAAAGTGGCTGCCGGTCTCTGGGGAGAAGAGAGGATGCACAGGAAGGACATTCAGGAAGTTTGCAGCTTGCCTCCTTCTCCCCTGTGTGACCCAGATGACAAGCACACGCCTGTTCCTCCTTCCTGGTGGCTACTAAGTGAAAAATAGCCATGAGTAAAACCTTTTCATTGTTTCTTTCACAGAAGCAGGCTGGCATGGGGTGTGTGAGGTTGCGTAGTTCATCGTTTGCAGTAAAACCTTAGGAAAAAGAAGGACGAGTTCAATAGAGTGCCTAGTTTGTGTCTTCTACTCAGCTGATAACTAGCCCTGTAGACTCCTGCTGTTGCAGATCTTTGCAAGAAGCTCTTGTCTTCTTGCTCCAATAAAAGCATCTCAGAGTCCCATGGGCTGTTCATCTCTGCAGGCCAGTCCCAGGGAGAGGACAGGGGTATTTGCTGACGGGACCAGAATTAGCCTGGACTCCATCCTTTTCATGAAATCTGGCTTTCAGTTTGTTTCAGTTATTTCTTTTTTCCTGAAAGCAGAGTACTGGAGGGAAAAAAATGCACAACTTAGCATCAAATGGAAGTCTGGATGACTGAAGTGTCTACCTAGTTGGGTTCATTGTAACCTGCTCCTCTCTCCAGTTGATTTATTGGGCCCAGATTTTCAAAGTGCCCTATTTTAGCCTATTCCATCTGTCTGATTGAATTGAGCCTTCCCAGGTGCTAAGGTGGCCACCAGAAATATGTCTCATCTGCTGATACACTGGAGAATTTAGCGTTCAACCAGATATTCAAGGAAACCCACCTGCTTTGTGGTATTTATTGATTTCCATGGCATAAATACCCTGACCTACCCCAACCATGGGTGTCGCCCAGCTGTGGACGTGATGCTATTGACCATAGCGTTAGGAAGAGGCCCAGAGCTGTGCCGGCTGCCCCCAGCACACCCCTGCTCCCCAGGCTGTGGTCAGCCAAAAAACGTCTCTGTGAGTCAAACCTTGACTTCAGCATCCTCGCTCAAGCTGACATTGGAAGACCCTTGTTTTCTGTACCTTTCCCATTACGGGTCTCCACCCCGGAGTGCAAACTGAATCAGAGAGGGAGTCCTGGGGAGGCATATCCTAACATCTGAAATGAAAAAAATCTGTGTTCGTATTTCTCTAAGGAAAACTGGCAGCCCGCTGAGGACGGTCTGGCTCATGGAATGAATGAGGGCCACCATCGTCATCACCCACCTTGAAGATGGCTCAAAAAATTTAAAAGCATAAGAGTTGCATTTCATTATAAATAAATCCTTCATTTATTACTTCACACTTTTATCCTTAAATCTTTTCAAGGATTTATCCTTTTAAAATCTGTGGCACTTTTGGGGCATCTGGATGGTTCAGTTGGTGGAGCGGCCAACTTTTGTTTTCGGTTCAGGTCATGATCTCAGGGTCCTGGGATCGAGCCCCACGTTGGACTCAGCAGGGAGTCTTCTTGAGGGTTCTTTCTCTGTCAGTACCTCTCCCCCCATTCACACTTACTCTCTCTCTCTCAAATAAATAAATCTTTAAATCTGTAGCACTTTTATCTTCCTAATCCTTCTCTCTTCATTTTCTCCATAGTTTATATGCATGTGGGTATGTACACGTATGTATATGTATGTATACATATATAGTCTGATTATTTTTATTACTTCTCCCCCAGTAAATGTAAGATTCATGTTTACTGCTGTACTGTTAAGCATGTATTACGGCTTAAAAAGTCTATTGAATAAATTGAATGACTATCTTTTTTGCCTTTTTTCATGGGTATTATTAAATAACAAGTGCATTTTATTTCCATAATATTTTTTTTTCACGTTCAGTGATATCATTATGGTTCAGTTCATGAGGGAGTCAGAAAACTTAGTATAAAGACTGTTTTTTATAATAGTATTTTTTATTATATTATGTTAATCACCATACAGTGCATCCCTGGTTTTTGATGTAAAGTTCGATGATTCATTAGTTGCTTATAACACCCAGCGCACCATGCAATACGTGCCCTCTTCACTACCCATCACCAGCCTATCCCATCCCCCCACCCCCCTCCCCTCTGAAGCCCTCAGTTTGTTTCTCAGAGTCCAGAAGGGGGAATGAAGCATGAGAGACTATTTCCATAGTATTAACCCACAGGTAATCATTGACATTTAACAGCAAAAATAATTAAAATACTTAGAGACTGAATTATTTGGAAATATGCAGTGTTCTCAGGAATAGAGTGATCTTGAAATAAAAGTTTTTAAGAAAAGTTTTAAAAAGAGGACAACAGGAGATTTTTCTACATGCATTAAATATTTTATGACATAGCATAGTACATATTTTATCAGTTGTATTAAAAATGAGGAACTGCAAGCTACCAAGTGCTCCATATAATAAATAGGTATAACTGTCTTTTGTCTGCACTTTGTATTTGACCCATGTTCAGAGGAAACAAGGTCTCAGCTGCTGCTGTTGCAGTTTTCAACTAAATATGCTTCATAAGTTTTTCTTTGTCATAAAATTTCCAGCTATCAAAATGTCCTCCAGTGTTGCTTTATTTAATTTTTACAAGTGAACATCACTCTTTGGCACACACTTCTGGCAAAGGGGAGTTTGTAGTTAGTATGAAGAAAGCCACAAACCATACAAAGGAACTGTAATGTCATAAAAGATGCACGAAGGAACATAAAAGTGAAAATCTTCGTCCTGGGAAACTAAGCATCCTCCATTGAAATGCTTGCCAATGTTCTATAAATACTGGGAAATTAGAAAACTGAAATAACTCTATCTTTTTCCTTCTCTCGGAAGAATACTGTAAGTGCATTTTTAGTGGAGAAAATACAGTTGTTTTTAAAGAGATCTTGTAGGACAACTTTGCATTTCATTATTCCACCACTTCTCTTGTGGGTGTGGCGTATGCCTGGGACCAGCAGCATAGGAAATGACAAGAGCTCTCCCACGCGATTCACGTTCTCATGTGTATCTTTCAAGGACAACGTCATAAACACCAGTTTGAATACTTGTATTCATTTGGTAACCTCTTTCTGAGGGACTTAATTTTAAAAGAATGAGGTTATTTATGGGTTTAACCTAAATATGCATTCACTGCCTTTCCCCTAAGATAATTTTAGGAGAGTTTTGGCAAACAAGCACTAAAAGGAAAAGTATGTACTAGAACACGGATTAACTGAAACCAACCACAAAACATAATGATGTGCCAATTAAAAAGAGAAATGATGCCAAAGCTTATTCATATGTATTTTAATGCATGGTTTTCTGGAAGTATGTGTGTGTGTGTGTGTGTGTGTGTGTGTGTGTGTACAAGGGGAAATTGGGCTGTAGTTATTCTGTACAATTAAGGTTCTCAGGCTCCCAAGTACTGCCTGCACTGTGGCCTTGTACATTTCAGCGCTAGTCAAGAGCCATAGCTTAGTAGCCGATACCAGCTATCTTCCTCTACTTTGTGCCAGACACCGTGCAGATGCTTTGAATATATGTCTTCATTGGATTCGTGAGAAGGTGCTGCTGATCTCATTTTAGACATGCCTCGATTAACCTGGAGACCTAAAGTGAGTATATCAGCATCATAGCTGACTGGGACAGGTAGTAGAGAAGGGAGTCAAGGGCAAAGTTATTTTGCTGGTGGGGCTAAGTTACTGCCAACTGCCCTGTTGAAATTTCAGATATGTCATCTTTGGTTTTGAGAGGAAACTGACACCCTAAGATGGAGGGAAATTAGCATTGTCGGTGCAGTCTAGACAAGTATACAAAACAGCAAGCTAGTTTAAGAAAAGCTAAAAGCTGTGCATCATTGACTCTGAAATGTAAAGTTTTATATTCGAGGCCTAGAAAATAAGTACACGTGAGCTAAAATTAACTTATGAAAATATGGTGACCTATGAGGACAGAGATGACCAGGCCCCTGATGCCCTCTTTAAGGCGATGCTCTAACTTGGTCTCCTGCTAGAACTCGGGCCTTTCTTCTAATGGGCTGCTCATGAATTTTCAGCTGTGATCCCCTATGGTTCCCAGAGCTGAATACAACCAGAGGTGGATTGTAGACTGTGAATTTTAACAATTATCACTTTCTAGTGATTTTCCACTCATTTTTTTTTTAAGAAAGTCAAANAGAGGTGGATTGTAGACTGTGAATTTTAACAATTATCACTTTCTAGTGATTTTCCACTCATTTTTTTTTTAATAAAGTCAAATTTTTTTTTTATTTCTTTATTCGACAGAGATAAAGACAGCCAGCTAGAGAGGGAACACAAGCAGGGGGAGTGGGAGAGGAAGAAGCAGGCTCATAGCAGAGGAGCCTAATGTGGGGCTCAATCCCATAACGCCGGGATCACGCCCTGAGCCGAAGGCAGACGCTTAACCGCTGTGCCACCCAGGCGCCCCTCCACTCATTTCTTATAGATCTTTATTTCATCAAATATTTATCTCAAGCCATATTGTGAAGTTCTTATAAGAATGAGCAGGAATGGAATCTTATGCAAGCATCCGAGAGTTTCAAGTAAGCTGGGGAATGGGCACATCGTCATCACAGGGCAGCGTCTAAAAAGTCCGAAGTCAAATTCCAGCAGTTTTCTGGGCAAATGCATCACTTGTGAGGCTGTGCAGGAAACTCCCATCCGTCTGGCTTTGAAACAGCTTATATGATCATTCCTGGAATGTCTTCAGTAGTCAACATTTACGAGAAAACAAACATGGACATAAGGGGTTGAATTTTAAAGTCAGTTTCAGAGCATAGTGTGGGGCGAATTCAGAGGCAGCCCTGCATTCTAAGCTTCCACAGTGAAGGTTGTTCTTTGTCATAAAGAACATGGCTGGATCCTTCAGTGTCCTCTAATTTGTCTAGAACAGATGGCTTTATTTGTATAATTTCAGTGTTCTACATAACATCATTCCCTGAAAAAAGTAATCTATATATGGATTGTGTAGTGACTGCAGTTATCCAAGTAGGCAATCAACCAGGATGCATTTTTGTATATCCGTTGCTTACATTCCTCACTCCCTGTCCTCTTTAAAGAGTGCCATACGAACTGCTCGGCGCTCTGCTGCTGAGACGGTCCACCGCGTCCTTCCTCGTCTGTCTCCTGTGGTCTCAGAGTCTCTCCCTGCTCAGTCTTCTCCTGTCCTGCCTGCCAAGGAATCTGGCACTATCCTTACTCTCTGCTCACCCTGCTTCCCTCTCTTTAGTTTAGTAGGACTTCCATAGAGCTTCACCTCAGGAGCCACACTGCCCTTGCCCTGGCTCCTCCCAACCTCCCACCCACCCCCTCCCCACCTCAAGTAGCCATTTTTTTAAAGATTTTATTAATTTATTTATTTGAGAGAGAACAGGAGCAGGCAGAGGGGCAGAGGGGAGGGAGACAGGGAGCCTGATGCTGGACTTGATCCCAGGACCCTGGGACCATGACCTGAGCTGAAGGCAGATGCTTAACCAACTAAGCCACCCAGGCATCCCTAGTCTTGGCTTTTAAAAAGAGAAGTCTGCCCTCACTGCCTCCACTTCCTGACCTTCCATGTACTTCTCAGTCACCCTCTTCCACATGGTCTTTTCTGTAATTCTACTGAGACTTTTCTACACATATCACCTGTCTTCTCCAAGAGCTAAAATATATGAATGCCCTCTTATCAAAGTTGGTCCCTCTACCGTATTTGATTCCCTCTCTCCAATCCCTCATTTCACATTCGTTTACCTTCTTTTTTTTTTTTTTTTCTTAACTGGGTCATCTTTCTTGACCGGCAGGCTCTTTAAAAATTGTTAGTTCCGGGGCGCCTGGGTGGCACAGCGATTAAGCGTCTGCCTTCGGCTCAGGGCGTGATCCCGGCGTTGTGGGATCGAGCCCCACGTCAGGCTCCTCTGCTATGAGCCTGCTTCTTCCTCTCCCTCTCCCCCTGCTTGTGTTCCCTCTCTCGCTGACTGTCTCTATCTCTGTCGAACAAATAAATAAAATCTTTAAAAAAAAAAAAATTGTTAGTTCCTCCCAACTCCCATCCCTGATTATCTTATGCTCTAAACACTCTTGCTGAAGAAGCAACAAAAATCATTTGGCATAATGGAAAACTTTATTTGAATGAATGGGATATCACATCAACTACAATTTCAGTTAGTTCTGTAGAGGTTCTGAGTCTCATTATCTCATCAGTTTCTGTTTACAAATGTAATTTTAATGTCACATACTATTCCACCGTGTGTAAATAGTGTATATAAACATTTTATAATCATTGACTATTTAGGCTATTTCTAGTTCTCTAGATAGGTAATTGCCAGGGATTTTCAGACCATAAGTATTCCTATAACTTTTCCCTGATGAGGACTATGTGCCCCAAAAGGTACTGGGCCAAAAGGGGTTGGTTTCCTTACCACTTGTCCATCACTTTCCACACGTGTACACACACACACACAGAGACACAAATATACACATACACAAATATACATATGCATAGTCAAACACACACACACACGCATACACTTGTTGTCAGTTGTTTCTGGGGGTTGGAGTGGATGTGGGAAGATCTGGAAGGCAGGGAGGGCAGGTGAGGGCAGGGTGGTGGTGACAATGACAGGAACAGGAGTCTGGCCGCCTCAGAAAGAGGCATTCAGTGCACAGAAGTTACAACTTCCACTTCCTGTTGTGTATGGATCTGTGTTTCTGAACCAGGGGGAGTATGGTGGGAAGAGAATGGAGCATACTTTTACCTTCTCTAGGGCTGGCTGGTTTGTTTGGTTTCCAGGGGAGACAACTGCACAGAACACTACAAGCTAAGTTTCACAATTCAGTTTGGTTGGCCTACTTGTGAAAGTTCCTCTGAGATTCTTGAAAATAGATTTACTCTGTGTGTGTGTGTGTGTGTGTGTGTGTGCGCGTGCGTGTCTGTGTGCTTCTCACTTCCAGTGTATCCATAGCTATTTGGGAAGTTGGTAGAAGAAACATCACGGACTGCCACTAAAATCCAATTTTTTAAAAAGATTTTAAGTAATCTCTACACCCAACATGGGGCTCAAACTCACAGTCCAGAGATCAAGAGTTGAACCCTCCACCAGTTGAGCCAGTCAGGCACCCCAGATCCAATCTTAAACCAGAAATTTTGTACTCAACAATCATCTTTAAAAATCCACTTTTTGATGAAGGGATTAATTATTTAGGAGTTACATTTCATTTTAGAGTATTCTGAAGATAATTTTTCAAAAGAAAATCTTTCATGGTGTTGTAACACCCTCCACTCATAGACTAGAGTGTGGCATATTTGTGAATAGTCTTGCTGAATATTTATGAATAGGCCTGTCCTAGTCTCCACAAAGAGCAAATACTGGTAATAGGTTTTGTTTCAGACTGACCAGTCAACTCAGATGACAGCATAAAACATATATCATGCTGAAGACCTCCTGGAGTTGAGATATTTGGATACAAAGAAATAAATGTAATATTTGTTCCCACCTACTGGGGCAACAAACTTGTAAACTGAAAAATTGAAAAGCTCAAATGATAGAAATTGATTAAATGCAAACATTCATCAGTTCTATTCAGGAAAATAAAATAATTAAGTAATCCAGTTTTTAAGCTACAAAGAAAATGCATTTCCTGTAGACTTACCACATTTGGGAATATCAACTATGATATATAAAGAGTTGTTATAAATCAATAGGATAAAAGACAAACATCTAATAGGCAAATGGGCAGTGAGCATGAACAAGCGATTCATGATACAAAATATTAAAATCTTAAAAGCCTAGGAAAATTTGTTTAATTTCATTACTAATTATGAAAATGTAAATTAAAATAAAATGTTTTATAAAAGGCAAAAGATAAAACTGAATAAAAGGTAAACTGAATTTGATCAAGGACATGTATTTGAAAAAGATTTAGGGGTAAAATTTTGATTAATACTATCAAATATGATGCACATATATGCATAATATATGCATTCACATTACTATATTAATATATACTGTATTAATATATATGCATAGATGATGACATATTCTATTTTTAGGAATTTATCTCAAAGTACTAATGGACCAAATATTCAAAGATACATGTAAAAGGTATTCAACACATTCTTATGGTTAATAGCAAAAATGTAGGTAGAATATAAATATTAATAAAAACTTGCATTTATAAAAAATTATGGAATACTATATGGGTAATAAAATGGCTATATGCCTATATTTATTGACATGGAAAGAGTTACATTATATATTACTGAGTGATTAAAACAAATTTCAAAATAGGATGATCCTTATTGTATATGTACAATATGAATGTGAGAGTATATGTACAATATGAATGTGAGAGTTTTAATGTGTGTGTAAAAGATCGTAAGTATTTCCACATTTTGTCATGATCTACGGTTGACCCTTAACAACGACATGGGTTTGAACTGCGTGGGTCTATTCACATACACATTTTCTTCAATAAATAAACTATAGTATTGTAAATGTATTTTCTCTTCCTTATTATTTTCTTAATAGCATTTGCTTTTCTCTAGCTGACTTTATTGTAAGAATACAGTATAGAATACATGTAACATACAAAATAGGTGTTAATGTGATTGGTAAGGCTTTGGGTCAATAATAGGTTATTGGTAGCAAGTTTACGGAGGAATCAAAAGTTATATGTGGATTTTCAAATGCACAGGGGTCAGCACCACCAACCCTCACATTGTTCAAGGTCAACTGTATATTATTTTACAATTAAGGAAAAATATAAAGCTATTTCTTTTGAAAAGCACATTGTCGATCATATGTTCTATATATACCACCATATTGTTAGTGAGAATGAAGAATTCTGAACCTTATTTATGAGCAATCACCTCTAGATGATGTAAAATTAAGACATATTATGAAAAGAACTGACAAAGTGTAAGTGAAATGAAAACCCGAGTATGCAACTGAATGAAAGTTACTGTGTACGTAAAGGGGTGTGTCATCTATTTACTGATGACAGAGCAGGAGATAGTACTAGGTAAAGGTGAAAATGATTTTAAAAATATATTGGTCATTTAATACGAAAATTATTAAATAAGGGATGGTGAAGATTTTTTTTTTCTTATCTCTATCTTTTACAGTTACTTTTAACCAATTAATGACAAATCTCATCTGGGAATTAGAACTCAGAAAATTTTACAGGTCTCAGCATATAACCCAAAGTGCTGCAGTCATGCTCATTGCCTCAGAAAGTTGGATTACTTGGATTCATATCCATTAGAGCAACCATTTCTGTGTTACTAGATTTTAGCTATCATTCAACAGCAGAGTGTCATAATATTTGCAAAGTGAATGTCACTACTGACCCATTGAGAAGATCTATTTTTCTTCTAGGATTTCACATTATGGTCAATTTTTGGTGCATGGTTAAATCTTGACTCTTAGAGTACATGTGAAAATCTTTGTAAGAGTTACAAATAGGGTCACATGGGTGGCTCAGACGGATGAGTGTCTGCCTTCATCTCAGGTCATGATCTCAGGGTCCTGGGATTGATTGATTCCTGTGTTGGGCTCCCTGCTCAGCGGGGAGTCTGCTTCTCCCTCTTCCTCTGCCTCTCCCTGCTGGCTTGTGCTCTCTCTTGCTCACTCTCTCTCTCTAGTAAATAAATAAAATCTTTAAAAAAAAGTTAAAAATAATGTAAATGGAGCTTTCACCAGAAAACTTTGAAGCGGTATCATTTCCTGATATTTGTGTTTGATCACCAGTTTCTGTGCCAGGTCACATGTTCAGCTGCCTGGCAGCCCCTGCAATATATAAAAATACTTCCATTTTTATAGGAATGTGCTGGCAAAAATCTACCACTTCTATGAATTATTAGTCCTTTTCTGCTAATTATTTTGAAAAATACAGAGGTGCAGGTCCAAGTTCAAGTGGCTCTCAACATCTGAGACATACTTGGTATAAAACTGCTCAATTAGAAGAAAATCTCTGCCTCATTTGGCTACCAGTTTCACCACTGCATTATGAAGCCTAGGGGAAAAATCCAGTTACTTTTTGTATTAGAAACTGAGCAACAAGTTGAAAGAATGATTGAGAACAGTACTCACAGAGGAAACGTGATAATAAAGCAAGTAACCAATTTACAACATAAAGATAGATTTTTGCATTTTCCTTAATGTTTATGAAAAACAGAAAATTACAAACTGAAAGGGACCTGGTTGCAAACCCTGGAACTCATATGTCTGGTTTCAGGGGACAAGTAAATCCCATGACTTTAAATGACTACTGCAAAAAAATTAAAAGAAGTAAAAATTAATCAGCCCTGTCCCCTCATCTTCAAGTGACATATTGGCATGTGGCCTTTTATCTATGTGTATTTGTACGAATTGAACTCCTGCTGGGCACGCTGAGTGCTAAACAAAATTAACATAGGGAAAGTCACAGGTTCTGGATGGAGGGTGGTGTGGGAAGGTGTTTGATGATATAACTTCCACTAGAGGCTCTGGCATGCTACTTAAGTTAATAATCAGACACACAAAATTTGTAGAATTCCATATTATAGCCAGATCAGGGTAACAGATCATTCGATAGCAAGGAGAGTAAGGAAAGGAAAATGAAGAAGGAAAGAAAGACAAGAATATAGCCCCCAAAGGATGACAAGGCTGTGAGTAAAGAAGCTCAGAACTCTGGGGTCCCGAATCTCCTAGATTTCCCTGCCTGCTGGGCCAGGGCAGGAGAGGTAGTAAGACTGGGAGCCCCAGCAGAGTCAGCTCATGGGCCTGGGGAAGGTAGCTCCCAAGAAAAGAAGTTTCCATAACTTCTTTGTCTTATGGAAAGGACTGGAGCTTGGATCTGCAGAGGCCAATAGGAAAATGGGGGAAGAGAGGGAGGGAGAGAGAGAAAGGGGAGAGAGAAGAGATACAGATAAGTAGAGTTTTGTTTGTAAAGGAGCAATTGTTGATTGATGTATTCTAGGAGGAAATGTCCTGAGCTTCTAGGCATAGCAGTCCCCACCTCCACTCCCTTAGAATGTCAGTGCTGCAGGGTGCTAAAGGGCATTTTGTCTTCCTGGGCACACAAGACATGAGAAACTTGCTCTGCAAACTGAATGACTTTGAGTCTAGGGTGTGTTTGTAGCTTCTGGACGCTGTGATGCTCCGTTCCAGATTCCAGTTCTGTTGTTGGATGTTGGTGCTATCAAGGGGACGTTTGGGAAGTGAGGAATCATAATTCATTATTTCTAGCTTCATCTACAATTGGACAGGAAAAAACCCTCTAAGCTTTGTGTCCGCTTCTCTATGCTATATACTTTTCTCTTCGTTGTTGCTGTCCTTCGCTTTCCCCTGAAGAATGTAACATGTTTTAGACTTCTCCATATTATAAATCTCGTTTAAAAAGTGTTGAACCAAGGAAGTCTGCCAGCTACTTTTGTTTTCCCTACTTTTCTCTCCCTGTTGGACTGCTCCAGCAAGAGAGAATAATATTACCTTACCATGTAAAACATGGTTAATGGCTTTAAAAGAATTCCCCAACAACTGAGTAATGAGCTGCCAAAAATATTCTTGGTGCCAAAGGATCTGGATATGTCTGTTCCATTTATTGTGTGTTTCTCATTTCATCGTGACTAAGTGCTCACAAAAGACATAAAAACCCAAACCTCTAGGGTATGTGGTGTTTGAGGGCAGAAACCATATTTTAATATATTCAGTCCTGTACCTCACATAGTAAGATGGTTAGTAGAATATCAACAGCAATCAAAGATGAATGCCTGTTGTATGTAAGATGCTTAAATTATCAATTAAATTAATATCTAGCTACTAGAAGGAAGTCGTTTTTCTACCATCTCTGTTGTGCTTGGTTTATTGGTTGAAAATATTTATTCTAAGGAGTGCTGGAAGCCTCACACTGAAAACTCTTATCTTGTTTTGCTTATTTGAGTAAGTTTACTTTTCTAAGAAATGTGAAGATGGAACCTATTTCTTAATTAAAATTTCATGTTTTAAAAGCCTGACAGTGCAGTATCACAGAATGATTTATTTTTATTTTACCTTGAGTCTATTACAAAGGGGGATTTTCTTTAAAATTTATTTAAAAAATCAATTTAGGAATACACTGAGCAGATCTGGGGGGAAAAAAAAGAAAATGTAGAAAAAATGTAAAGGTGCTTTGTTTCTCCCTGGAAGCAAGTCAAGAAGAATAGCATCTGAACCCCCTTACCAACCACTCCAGCCTGCCCTAGACCCTTCCCACTTGGTCTGAGCTCAGACTGTCTGGTTCTCACTTGGCAGGAGACTCTCAATCTCTCCCACTCCTCTGTTTGGGCCGGACAGTTGCCAGCGGTCTTTATGTGGTTTCTGACTCAGATTATGTTATGTTTTGCCAGTGGCTTAATTGCTAGTATCTCTGGGGCAGGATAATCGTCTTCTAAGAATTCCTGAGATAGGGATTTTGAATTGTCTTGCATGTGATTCACAGGACAGATGACATTCATATAGGCCTACTCCCCTGGACGAGGAGCCATGGAAATTCCTGGGCTGGTTAACTAAAATTCCATGACTTTTACTCCTACTCAGCAAAGCATATTGGAATTCAATTGGATAAGAGTGACTTCATCTGAGGAGATAAGCCTGAATCTGTTTTAAATTTGTGTGTGTGTGTGTGTGTGTGTGCATGTGTGTGTAGTTTACATATAAAATGTAGTCCTTTATTATGTATAATACTTATTTAAAATGCTTCATCATAACCAAGTATATGAACTCAAAGCCCATAGTAAAGCACCATGTTCATGCTGTCCTGGGACTAGCTCAGTCAGTCCTCAGAGAGGGCCTGGGTAAAATACAATCTCCTGCCTTTCCAGAAGACTAATGCCTAGGAGACACTGAGTTGTCACCTGACAGTAAAGCATTAGAGGCAGAGTTCTCAAGAAAGAAACATAGCACCATCGTAGTTAACTATGACTGGAGAAAAGGAAGAAGGGTAGATTTTCAGCTGCCTCTGGAGACCCAACGCTGAATCTATCATTTCCTATTAGCAGAAATAAATTGTACAGAAAAATAGTGATTATCTGCTGTGATTATCAAGCAGTTAGAGCACAGCACAACTCACAAATTTAGGGCTAGGTGGGTGTTTACTGAAATCAAAATAATTTTGCCAGTGATTAATGTAAAATCTAAAACTGTGGGGTTAGTAGAGACCTTTAACTTTTATTAACGCAGAGTTTTTATTAAAGTGGTCTTTGATAAAAATTAGCACTTTTATTTATATCAAGTACTCAGAACATTATTACGCCTATAATGTAGGGAAGAACTATTACATGAAAAAATTATAGAAAATCTGTTTTTTTTAAACCTAGCTGTTCTTTTATGGATTTGGATATACTACTCTTCAAATCATGTTACTGGAAACAGTATTTTTGCATTCAAGAGACTTCTGATTTAAATGTTTAGCTTTAAAAAGAAAAAAATGTTAATCATTGTGATTCAACAATACAGAAGTAAAGACCTGGTATAATGAGTTGGATCTTCAGAGAGCCAACCAGCTTTCCATGTGCCCCATGAAATTAAAAGTTAAATTTTAGAGCACAGCTTACACTATACTGTTGCATTAATTTTGACAGGAGACTTTTACTCCTGTTATTGTGATACATTCAGATGTTTAGAGAATGATTTGGTGGCCTGCAGCGTGACCAGAGGAATGTGACAGAGAGCGTTGTCACATCGCACATTATGTGGATTGTTCTCTAAAGGGCCATTTGGGGACTGGAGGTGAAGAACGATGCATCTGCAGGAAGACTCATTCCACTTAACTCTAAAACCAAATATCTACCAGGGTGTACAAAACCAGGACAGAGCTAACTGCTTGCTTGGTGTGCATCAATTAATTACATTTTTTCCTTCTGTCTGCAGGCTCCACATGGGAAAAGACGTTTCGGCAGATTGGCTTTGAAAGGTAAGCAAGATTTAGCATGTTAGCGTGTGTTCACTTTTAGGTTCTCATGTCCTACTTCATTCTAAGTAATTTGCTGATGATAAACCGTGGTCTCACCATGTTTGTTCCAAAGTGTCCCTTTGCATTATAAAATCCCAGCCTGCACGCAGAGGAATTTATGTAAAAATCCTCTTAAACTAGGAAAGAGCATCAAAGGTTAGTTGTGTAACTTTGGTCTTTTCCAACTTTATCACCACCTATGTCATATCAGTTCTACAGTTTTAGCACAAAGAAACCTATATTGATATTGACATCTTCCCAGTCATCAAAATTGTTAGGTCTTACTCACTCCAAGTTAAAAGCTGAGATCATGGCATTCCTAGCTAAAAGCAGTCCAAAAATGGACTGATCATAACATCTGACAGAGTCAAGGTAGGATCAGTAAGGTTACTCACCCATCTGCCTTGGAACTCAGTGGCAGCCTATATCACAGATCCTTCCCAGTGGCATTTAGTGTCTTATCTAGCCATGTCAGTACAGCTATTGGAATAGAGAAAAGTTATTTTAATTTCTTTTTTTTCTCTAAAAGCAGATTTTGACTAGTTCTTTTTATCATATTGAAAATGTGTTTTTATGTGTATTAATCAAGCTGACTGAGTGCTTAGAGAAATAATAAAATACTTTAAAATGCCTTCCTCCAGTAGCAAGAAAGAATAGCTCAGCACCAGGCTGACTGTGGTGGCATTTCCTGTATCAAATTTATTTCTTTCTCTACATAAACTCCCACTGAATCAGCACCATCACTGTAGGTCTCACAGGAAGGCTCTTGTAGGAGGTTGGCGTGACATGGGCCGATCTCACAGGCCAATTTAAAATAAAGCACAAAAAATCATGTAACCCCTTCATTTTGTGTGAAACCTTTTCCCAAAGCAGCTTTCTCTTGATTCTCTCTTCATATTATGACAAACACATAAGCAAAGGGAAGAGAATAACATATTAAATGTCATTATCCGTCTTCAGTAGGACTTTATCATACTTCCTTTGTGTTTTGGGGGGTAGGGGTTAACATATTTTAAAGGAAATCTCAGACATCATGTCATTTCGTCCCTACATAGGTTGAGGACACATCTCTGAAAAAAAAGTGGGTATTTTCTTCCAGAATCATAATGCCACTATCATGACAAATGCAAATAACAGTAAGTCCTTGGCATCATGTAGTATCCAGTCAATGTTTGCATTTCCTGACCATCTCAAAAATGTCATCGTGCAGATACTGGTTTGAGTCGCCATGCAACTGAAGCCTGTCACACATTCCAGTTTGTTGTTATATCTCGAGTAACAACTCCCTCCCAGGTCCATTTTGGGTTTTTTTTTCATGCCATTGACTTGTCAAGAAAACAGGTCAATTGTTGAAGAATGTCTTACATTCTGGATTTGTCTGTTTGTGGTATTGTTTATCTTATTCTATCCTGTTTCACGCACTTTCACTTTATTCCCTTTCAGTCATGGGGAACAACTTCACATTGACTTTTTGCCCTTTTGACACAGGGTCCACAAGTCTTTGATAGTTTCCATGTTTCTAGTACAACTAGATGTACAAGCCCATCCAGTACCAGACCTGGAGTCAGCCATTCCTCCAAGAAGCCCTCCTTTCTTTGTGGAGAATGGTATTTTGAAATCACAATCTAAATACTAGGGACACCCATCATATCTGGACCATCACTGTTTCTGGGCTGTTTCAATACATGTTAGAGCTAGAAAAAAACTTATTTATTTATTTTTTTTAAAGATTTTTTATTTATTAATTTGAGAGAACAAGAGCATGAGCAGGGGTGAGGGTTAGAGGGAGAGGGAGAAGCAGACTCCCCACTGAGTGAAGAGCCCAACTCAGGGCTCAATCCCAGGACCCTGGGACCATGACCGGAGCTGAAGGCAGATGCGTAACTGACTGAGCCACCCAGGCCCCCTGAAAATACCATTTTTAAATAAAAAAATAACCTGAATTCATACATTATTTCCAAATCGAACATAGCCATACAGAATTTTTAACTTCTCTGATACTATATTTGCATTTATTTTCTTTTTCACTAAAAATATTGGTTCTTAACAAAACTTATTTATTTTAATGTGTGTATATATATATTTTTAAAAATACAAGCACTAATATTACCACTAACAATAAAAATATTAAATGAAGTTTTTTAAAATGGTGTTTTTTGTTTTTTATAAAAGATTTATTTATTTGAGAGAGAGAGAGAGCAAGTGCAGTCACATGCAAGTGGGAGGGACTCTCAAGTAGACTCCCCGCTGAGCATGGAGCCCAACTGTGGTCTTGATCTCACAACCCATAAGATCATGAACTGAGCTGAAACCAAGAGTTGAATGCTTAACTGACTGAGCCACCCAGGCACCCCAAGAATATTAAATTAAGTTTTAAAATTTGCTTTCAGTCTTCATTTTATTTTACATTAAAGATGTACAATTAAAGACTCAAACTTAAGTTGTTTAAGGTTTTTTTTTTCTATGTGGTCATATTCTAACTTTTATATATAAATTGTTTCATCTGTTTCAGAATCTTTTCAATTTTAATGGATTTTAAAAATTTCATTGTGTTTTTTAATCTATAACATTTATATTCCAAGTACAAATTATATGTTTTTACATGTATAAAGTGTTTTCAGAGAAATGTCACAGGCATCTCCTGCTGCTGTGTCCTGTGCCTTTTTCCTTCCCCAGTTACATGGTTATTAGCCTTTGGTTTAAGCTTTCGGTGTTTTTTCACATAGGCAAGCTGATACTTGCATATAACTATATCCTTGCCCTGTTCTTGCATGAAGAGTGGCATATTATATGCCTTATTCTGCCCTTTGATTTTTTTTCACCAGGAGTATATCATGGAAATTATTCCCCATACGTGTATTTAGGTGTTCTTCACTCCATTAACCTGCAGTTGCCACTCCTTTAGGTGGATGAACCAACATAAAGGATGAGATTGGCTCAATCAGGAATCTCATCTAGAATCAAGCTTTACTAATAATTTTAAGGATTCAAGTGACTGAGGTACACTGGTAGCGGAGGGAGAAATTCAGGCTATCCTATCCCATGTGGCTCCTCACATCCTTCTTTTTCATATTTTTTATACACACAAACACACACACACGCACACACCCACACTTTTTGGCCCAGAGTGACAGATGAGGTTTCCAATGAGATGTACAAGTCCCTCACATAGCAGGAAACATGATTTTTCAACATCTCCAGGTTTATACCTAAGAAATTTGAAGGGCTCATGTGACATTCTCCAGAGGGTCATAACTCATCAATCTATGAAGGTTTATTTATTGTAATGTCCTAAGCCAAGGCTTTCCTCTCCTCCTAGCAAAAAATAAATAAATAAATAATTCTATTTGCCCAATGATCTAGTTAATGTGTTTACACGAAGCTTAATTCAGGTCACTTACCTTCTTCCCTCAACCCCAGTATCTCATTGGTAATCAGAGGAAAGTGGATCACAAGCAACTTGCTTTAACTCCTTCTTTTCCAGTACCCTGTGGGGGAACATTCAGGCTATTTTCAGTCTTTCGCTCTTACAGAAAAATGTTGTAATGAATAACCCTGTGCACACTTGTACTTTTGCCAGATATCTTAAGGATTAGATTCCCAAGGACAATCAATGAGTAAATTATATGGAATTTTGCTAATTTTGCCAAGTTTCACTCCCTAGAGTTTCAACAATTTGCACTCCCAGTAAAAATGCATGAGAGTATTTCCCTAGGGCCTCACCGACAGAATATGCTGTCAGACTTGAGATTTTTGCCAGTCTGATAGGTGAGAACTGGTTTCTCAGTGTCTTTTTAATTTCCATTTACCTGCATCATTTTTCCATAGAGTAAAGAGCAGGTTAAGATCTTTTCTGTCAACTGAGTGAAGCACTTTGGGCAACAGCTTCTTCTCAGATGGGTTAAGGATTCATTGATCAACAGGAATTGGCAGTTGAAACATTTTCTTCCTAGCTTGTATGACTTTAACCTTTCCCTTACTTGAATAATGATCTAATGAAACAGCTACCATGTACCAAGCACTGTGTTGAATAATTTCTGGTCCATACAGCAACCTCACAGACCAGTGATTGGCAAACAGTTACTGTAAAGGACAGATAGTAAACATTGCAGATTTTATGGGCCATACAATTTCTGTTGTAATTTCTCAACTTTGCCTTTGTAGCAGAAAACAGCCATAGATAATGAGTATGGCTGTATTCCAATAAAACTTTATTTATAAAAGCAGGCAACTGGCCATCATTTATTAAACCCCCCACTGTAGCTACTGGTTGCTCTCTCACAGGTAAAGAAACTCAAAGAAATCAAGTAGTCTATGCATACAGTATTGGCCATTGACCAGCATTAGTACTGACCTACATTCAGTTCTAGGATTGCCTGGATGAAGATTCTTACACCCTAAAATCTTGATTACAGGTCTCTTTTGTTTTATATTGTTTTATGTTTCCTATCCCTGTACCTCTGGGCACGTGGTCTCAAGTCACAATCTTATTGGATATTCTCATTTGAATAAAACCAGACAGTGTAACGTTCATATTACAATGCCTCCTTAAAACTGTTATACTTCCAAATAGATGTACAGATAGAAATACCGTTAAGGAATATATCAAGTGCAATGCTTTATTTTTGAACTGTAATCTCAGCTGGGTGATCATCCTGATTTTTTAGATGTTGCCTTAAAATATCATCTTGTGTTTCCCCTCATTATCCTGTTTTTTCTCACTAAAGCACAGTAAGTGTTTTCTGCATTGCACCTGCATCTTAAAATATAGAACAAATATTGATCTTCAGGGTTATTGTGCATTTACAGCTGCAAAGACTGTGTCAGGTAGTGCTTTTAAATGTGGCTGTGCTTTTTTCTTGTGGAGTTTTAACCTCTTCTTTCTCTTAAAGGGAATTCCAATTATATCTTAAATGAAGCTATCTGGTTCTTTAGAGCAATTGTATAGAGGTATTGATCCTTTCATCGCTATGTTCTTTGAAGTTTACCTATCTGTTTGCTAGCAGATTATATTAAAGTGGCCACATCTGAAGAAAAGTGACTGAGTCAGCTAAAGCTTCAAAGTCTTCCCCAAGAATAAGAAAGCAAGATGCCCTTTGTTGTACATTTTATAACTGAAGGGAAGACCCAGGGATCTGTCCTACCTGCTGTCCTTGAAGGAACACTTACCATGAGATGGTGTTCAACCATTTCCTTTCTAAAATCTGTGGAATTATATACATTATCTCAGAATAAATACGCATCATCCCAGTTTATGTGGTTCAAGGAAATATATTCACTTTGTAGACAATCACATTGCCCCTCTGTGGGAGAATATCAGGAGTTTATTTTAGGACTTCATTATAGGAATGTGTTGTAACATAGGAAGGATATAGGTTCATGTCTCTTGGATGTGACCTCCCACACCCCCTTCCCACTCCTGCTACTATAATATTTATATTTGCATAACAAAAGCAGACATAGGGTTTTCTGTTGTTTTGTCTTTCTTATTATTGTAAAGAAAAAAATCTGTGCCTAACATTTTGGCCTCAATCAGAAAGCTCATCTTCCTAGGTACATTGTCTAAGTTTATGATTGTAAATCAGTTACTCATTAATCTCTGTTAAGGTGATGCACATGGGCGTGGCTTTGTAAATTCACTGATACTCTGCATGTTCGAAACAAGCATATCAGCTAGGGAACGGCCCGCATCTTCAGTGGCTTAATACGACAAATGTTCCTTTCTCACTCACGCAGAATCTAACAAGGAAGCCAGATTAATCTAGGAGGCGGCTTGCCATCTACATGGCATGCCATTGTTTGGCTTCTGTCTTGTGGCAGTTCTGTCTCGGCATGATGCTGCTGAGTTTGCTTAAGCATGGAAGGAGAGCTTGGAGGAATACACACTGGCTCCTAAATGTTTCCACCTGGAAGTGGCCTGGGTCACTGCAACTCACAGTTTATGGCCCAAAGAGAATCAGCTCGCTAATTTAGGGGGAAGAAGAGATGTCACTCTGCCGTGTATCCAGGATGGGAACAAATGGTAGAAATCAATCTTGGATACCAGCCCTTTTTTTTTTTAGTTGAAATATATTACTTTATTATTTTTTTTAATGATTTTTTATTATATTATGTTAGTCACCTTACAGTACATCCCCGGATTCCGATATAAAGTTCGATGCTCCATTAGTTGCGTATAACACCCAGTGTACCATGCAATACGTGCCCTCCTTACCACCCATCACCAGTCTATCCCATTCCCCCACCCCCCCTCCCCTCTGAAGTCCTCAGTTTGTTTCTCATAGTCCATAGTCTCTCATGTTTCATTCCCCCTTCTGATTACCCCCCCTTNTTTCTTTATCCCTTTCTTCCCCTACCGATCATCCTAGTTCTTATGTTCCATAGATGAGAGAAATCATATGATAATTGTCTTTCTCTGCTTGACTTATTTCACTTAGCATTATCTCCTCCAGTGCCGTCCATGTTGCAGCAAATGTTAAGAATTTTCTTTCTTATAGCTGAGTAATATTCCATTGGGATACCAGCCCTTTATCTGTTATGTCATTTGCAAATATCTTCTCCCTTTCTGTAGGTTGCCTTTTAGCTTTGTTGACTGTATGCTAAGTGAAATAAGTCAGTCAGCAAAAGACAATTATCATATGGTTTCACTCATAGGGGGAATATATGAAATAGTGCAGAGGATCATAGGGGAAGGGAGGGAAAACTGAATGGGAAGAAATCAGAGAGGAAGACAAACCATGAGACACTCTTGACTCTAGGAAACAAACTGAGGGTTGCAGAAAGGGAGGTGTGGGGCATGGGGTAACTGTGTGATGGGCATTAAGGAGGGCATGTGATGTGATGAGCACTGGGTATTATAAGCCGCTAATGAATCAATGAACACTGCATCAAAAACGAATGATATACTGTATGTTGGCTAATTGAATTTAAATTAAAAAAAGAAGAGATATAAATAGCAGAAAGCACTAGTAATATCTATCACCATAAGCTCTGAGCAAGGTCTGAAATGGCTTATCTCTTTCCAAGGCTGCACTTTTCATCTGAGAAGAAAATATGTTAGCGAGTAAATAGGCTCATGTATAGTAAGTTGCCAAAAGAAATAAAAGTTCCTACTTTCTGGGAAATCTTATTGCTGCCTGTTTTAAAATACTGATCTTTGACTGATCTCTTATCCCTTTACTTAAAAAGCAGAGAATGTATTAATGAATCTGTCGAATCAGCACAGAGCCTCGGATGACGTCACTACTCACATACTGCACGTGACTTTATTTGATGCTCTACTTGGATTGTGGAATGAAGTCTCTTTCCCCTTCAAAGAATATTTTAAAATACAAATCACCCTGAAAACAGTCTGCCGTGATGAAACACAAATATTCCAAGGATGTCCCCCCCCCCAAGCAGACATAATTCAAAAAGCATGGCTTTGTCTCCGGGGGGTTGGGCAGCCTTCCACAGCCTGTCTGTTGTCAGGCTCCTCCCTCGCATCTATCCCTCCCGTAAGGACCTTCCACCCACCATTCTAGTTTTAAACAGTATTGTTTTTGTGAACCCTTTCCCGATGGCCTCCTCCCAGCGCCCGCCTCTTCCATCACACTTCATGCATTCTTCTACTACGGCATATTAGGATCATATTACAGTGGATGAAATGTGGACATATTTTGTCAAACACCTCACATTGGGTGACATATGGACACATTGTACTGAACCTTCTTTTCTGCGTTTCTCTTCCTTTGGACCTTGAAGTCCATGAGCGTGTGAAGGATGGGACTGTCTCGATACCCTGTTGCCCAGGGCACTCTTGTATGCCAGCTCATCGAGCATGTCTTGAGTACAGAACGGAGTCCGCGGTGGGGACGGGCCCCGGGGTTTGGTGGGAGAGTAATGATGTAAGAGTGGGCTTCTTGGGAAGTGGGGGACCAGGGTCCCAGCTTCTCTTTCTCACTACACCACAGCAGCTTGTGGGAGAATAGAGTAGGCTGCAGCTAGAACCGGCTCGTCCTTGAAAGCTTAGGGACGAAGATGTGGCTTTATTCTGTGTGTCAGTATGAGCGATCACTTAATTCACTGACTTTCGTATTAACATGGAGTATTCCGAGTCTCTCTTCGCCAACGACGGAGTCTGATGTTGTGGGTTCGGCCCCAGCTGCTCCCCATAATAGGATGCCTACCATAGGATTGAGAGCTGCACTAGGGTAAGAGCCATGTCCGTCTTGTTGTTTGGGATATTGTTATTTATTTAATTTATTTGAGAGAGTGAATGAGACAGAGGGGGAAGGGAGGGAGAAAAACAGACTCTCTTGCTGACCAGGGAGCCCAATTCGAGACTCGATCTCAGGACCCTGGGATCATGACCTGAGCTGAGGGCAGACGCATAACTGACTGAGCCACCCAGGCACACCCCACATCTGTCTCGTTAACCAAGACACCTTGCACCTAACTCATTTAGGTGAGAAGAGGGAAATGGTTGGATAAACGAAGTCATGAGTGAGGAGCTGATTCTGTGGCAACAGAACCAGAGGAAGGCTTAGCAAACATCTTTGTATGGCGTTTCATTGGCATTGCCCCATCCTTGCCTATGGGCCTTTCAGGGCACTGCGGTTGTTTGTGCCCAGCCCCTACCTCCTCCCAGAGCCTTCCCCTAACCCCACTGACCACCATCTTAGGGTCCCTCTTCCATCTTCCCATTCCCTACTGTCTTTTAGAACAAAGCCGCCAGGTGTGTTCATAATCTTATATGTATTTGTCTGTGTCTTAGACCAGACCTATCCTTCTGAGGTTAGGGCCTCTGTCTGGCCATCTTATTATCTCTAGTGTCAGCTCAGGAGGTGGCAAATAATAGGCACTTAAGTGTTTGATAAATAAATGGCCTTTCAAATAAATATTAGTGTGTCATTTCTCTGTTGGCCCAGCCCCATGGAATCTGCTCTTCCTGATAAATTGTAGTTTTATTGGCTCTGGAGAATGAACAGATTCCTTATGAAATGTAAGGCCAATTTTTAAATTCTTTTTTCTCCTCCAGCTTTATGTGTAACTCATTAGCTGTGTTATTGAAATTAAGGCTGTTTCTGCAGGGAATGCTATGTAAAATGTTGAAAAATAATGCAAAGCTACACTCCACTGATGGATTTATGATGTGTTTTTATATATGAAAACTGCATCCAAGAAATGTGATGGTTAAGTGGAATCAATTATGACAGAAACAAAGGTATCAATTTCTATAGTCACTGCTATATTTTCCTGAATTTTTTAAGTTAAGATCATAAGACTGTAGGATAAAATGGATAATTTTGAATACCTATTCATTTAGATCAAGACAAGTATTTCTTTATATTGCCCCTCAGAGAAGCATACAGAAGGGAAAACACATTCAATCCAAGTCACACCATTGCTGTAATCTTCTGGTCTATGGAATCAAACAAAGGAAATCATAGCTGGGCTTTCCCAATGTGCTGTCACACTCGTGGCTGTGAAGCCAGCGGAGGTAGATATGTGATAGACATTTCTCAATTAAATCATTTACCCTGTTGTTGTGTTGGCTTTCTGAAAGATGAGATACTCAATTCTTTAATTCCTTCAGACTACATATAAATATTCCTGGAAGCTATAGCAAGCTATTTTGAAATTATGTTATAAAATTTTTGTCAAAGTAATGTATATGCGGGAAATGACTAGATGAAAAAGATGTGTCTGTATTTTTTGTTTTAAAATTAAGCTCAACTTCTGTGTTTATTCACTTGTTATTTGAATATTTTCAAACCTCTACTTTGTGCCCACCTCTGGGCTAGATTTGGGTTTTCAGAGGAACATGACAGGAGCAAGGGAGTTAGATTTTTTTAAAGACCTATCAAATTCTGGCCTCTCTCAGACACACTTTGCTTATCTGATTTAATGCATTCTCACAACATTCTGGGGTGGCTTCTCCTGACTTATGCTAGGCTATCTAACAAGCTCAAATCCCAGGGACTTATAAGACCAGGGATTTATTTGGATATTGGATATCAGCTTCAGAGTCTGTGGAGCAACTGTGGCTCTTCTCCAAGAGCTTTTTTCATTCTGGGATCCAGGCTGAAACAGAGCCTTCACTTGGCATATGCCCTTCTTGTGGCTGGGGAAAGTTGTGATGGCCAAGGCAAGCAGTGACTCTTTCAGCGTTTGCTCAGATGGGACATGTGTCACATCTGCTCACTTTCACTTGCTAGGGCAGGTCATGTGGTCAAGTTCAAGGTCCTGCAGAGGTGCACTGTAAGTCATACGAGAATAGCCAGGGGTGTATACTACTACAAGAGAAGTGTCTATTTGGAAGCAGCAATATAATCTACCATAATATACCCCTCCCATTTAATAAATGAGCAAAGTATACTCAGGGTGGTTAAGTAATTTACTCAAGACCACACAGCTAGTGAGTGTCAAAGATAGGAGCTCAGTTTTATGTGACTCTACCTTCCGTTCTTTCACAGTCCACCATGCCAGCATTTATGATGCTTCATGTTGACAAGCATTTGCTGGACATACATTATTATTCCTATGGTGAGGGTTGGAAGTGAGGAGATGGGAGGACATGGTCTTGGTCTTCTAGAAGACACTACCAATATATACAATATAAAACAGTGATTATGTACTACCGTTTAGTGCAGTCATTTGAAAATGTTTTTAAGCAGCTAGTATGTACTGGGTACAACAATAATGATACAAGTGCTACAGAGTGGAGGAGAGAAAGCCTGCGGGTGGGGAGCAGTGTGTGCTTGGGACAGCATTTGAGCCGAGGCCTGGCTGCCTAGTTGGGGGGCAGGACGGAGTGGTTTGTGAAAACTTCATTTCAGAGACTGCCCAGGCAGGGTTTGCAAGGGCGATTTATTGGAGACTATCTGTCAGAGAAGGAGTGCCTGAGAAGATGGAAATGAACCTGAGAAGGGGTGAAAAACCCAACAGGATTGCCAAGGAGTTTGGATCATCTTTGACAGTATTGGGAGCCATCGAAGAGTGGGAAACCTAGAGCAGATACTGTTAGATGTACTTGTAGAAGGGTCACATGGGTGCAGTATAGACCAGAAGATGGCTTAGACAAGCAAGATCGGCAGGAAAGCATTGCAAGAACTAGGGGGAGTGATTGCACTCTTCTGAACTGAGGCAGGGACAACTGAATGGGATAGAGACGATGTATGCCAAATGTGCTTTAGGCTGTAAAATTTGAAGTTACAACTCGGTGGATAATTGGATGTGGTGTGTGAGAGAGAGAAGGGTTCAGAAATGGGCCACATCCAGTTGGCTGACTCCACTCTCTGGCTGCTATCTCTCCATCCCTCATTGTCACATTCCTGCACTTTCCAGGAGGGCTTCCCAAATAAACCATCTGCACCCAAGGCCTCTGTTCCAGGTTAGCCTTTGGAAGACCTGAAGTAAGATACCAGCACTAAAGTACCTTAACTGACACTAAACTAAAAAGCTTGTATTCCAATTTTATCATTGGCATTGATTTATTCTATGAGTACAAAACAGCACTATTAGTATTTATAATCTGAAATCATTGGTTTATAACTTTTTGGGGGTGGGGAATGCCATGTCATGGATTGCTAGAGAATCTGATAAAAGTAATAGACTCACTTTCCAGAAACATTCTATACCCACATAAACAAAAAATTTTGCATGCAGTTTCAGGGGATTCAAAGAACCTCAGAAGCACAGCACAGAACATGAACCTCAGTTAAAGAACTCCATTTTAGATGAAGACTTCCTCAGATTTCTTTCTCAAGTTATAAAATCTGCAAATGTTTATTCTCCTTCCTCAATTGCTTGGAACTACATGGGCAGTGGGAGTTAAGTTGGGGTCATGGAATCATGCAGTTTGAGACTCCAGAGACCCCAGAGGGAACCTCTCCCTTCTTTTGCAGATGGTTACATTAAGGCACCAAGAAATTAAGTAAAAAGCTAGAAAGAGCATTTTTAAAACTGGGATTGGTCAAAGTCCAGGTCTGGGTTTAAATTTCATAAATTCAATAAAATGGAATCCTATTACAAATGAATTCGTTTGCCACCATTTAGTAAGAATAATTATATCATTATTCATCCAAGTAATAATATTCAGCGAAGCACTATAGACATTACTGTGTGTGCATCATCTCTACCCACTATCCTGCCATGGCTGTTAGCACCATGCCAGTTTGTGCACAGAGAAACCACAAGCATTTCCACCCAGTGGCCATGTGACTTATAAGTAGTAGATGATGGATTTATTCTCAGAACACCAACAATTCAACCTGATTTCTGGCCTCAGGTCACAGTGACAGTTGTCAAAAATAACTCAATTGTCCTTTACTCTTAATGCCCCCTGCTGTGTGTCTATGTGTGTGTGTGTGCATGAGTGTGTGTGTGTGTGTAAGCATGTATTAAGATAAGTAGGTGTTTACATTCCCTGCTTCACACCCATCTGCTGATGATACACAGTCCAGAATCCTTAACACACCATTAGAAAGGCTAAATTGAGAGCCCCGGGGCTCAGAGAAGGACCCCTCATGGTAGAAACATTCACAGCGATACTATGGATATACTCCTTATATAGAATAAAACAAATGCCTAGACGCCTTTTGCCCTGAAACAATGAGACAAGCTTGGAAAAACACCAGAGAATCAGATGGGTTGAGTCTCCCTGCATCCCACCATCATTCTTTGACATTTGCTGAGCTTTTGTTCAAGTCACAGAATTGAGTTTTCTCAGATGGGGGTAGCATGCATGTATCAAATAATCTTTGACACTAAGAGACTTTGTTTTGTTTAATAAATATTTTCTTCCTCTCCCTTTATTCTTTCCTTTCAAAAATTTATCATTAAATAAAGGATAAAGCACAGTACTAAATAAGAATATTGTTTTCCATAACCATGTATCCAGGCGACTCAGATTCATTGCTAGTGGCTGACTGAAGCCCTCAATGTAAAGCATTTTAGGCAAAAATGATGTTGTGGGCACGTCGGAGAGATACCTGCCCTGGGTGTGGAGGTGGGAGTAGAAACACACCTGCCCCTGCTTCCCATTTCCAGGGAAACTATGGACTGTGCAAGGGTGGTCATCTTCATACCCCCAGCCTAGCCTAGGGAGATGTCATCATTTGGGATCAAAATGGATATATCAAAGATTATAAGGATGTGGTGACTAGAAGTCCCCTTAGGTACCATTAGAGAAAACCGCTGTGTTATGACTAAGACCAACAGAATAATTTTATCTTAGTCTAAATAAAGTGCTGGCTCCAAATCACACCTGTAAAATGACCAGAATTCTGTCTTAGATTTTCTCTAAACTCACTGTCACGAGATAGCCGCATTTCATCGTGGGATAGTAGCTAGAGGTCCCATTTATTCTTGTTGTAAACACTAACTCAGTGCTATTTTAGTCCATTCAGGCCCCTGTAACAGAATACTACAGAGTGAGTGGCTTAAGCAACAAACTTTTACTTCTCACAGTTCTGGGGGTTGATAAGGCCAAAATCAAGACCCTGGCAGATTCAGTGTCTGCCAGAAAGAATGCTTCTTGGTTCATAGACAGCCATTTTTTTCACTGTGTCCTTACATAGCAGAAAGAGCTGGAGAGGGGGGCCTGGGTGGCTCAGTTGGTTAAGCCAGCAACTCTTGTTTTCTGCTCAGATCATGATCTCAGTGTCCTAGGATCGAGCCGTGAGTCTGGCTCCCTGCTCAGAGTGGAGTCTGCTTGGGATTCTCTCTCTCCCTCTGCCCCTCACCCCCCAAAATAAATAAATCTTTAAAAAAAAAGGAGAAAAACAGCAGAGAGCTCTCTGGGGACTCTTTTATTAGGGCATTCACCCCATTCATGGGGTTCCACACTCATGAACTCACTACCTCCTAAAGGCCCACCTTTTAATACCATCACATTGGGGGTTAGGATTTTGACATATGAATTTTGAGGGGACACAGATGTTCAGAGGATAAGAAGTGCCTATAACTCCCACACAACTGGAAGAAAAGTTAGAAGATCTTACATTGAGGTGTTACGTCTCTGTGATAACATGTAATCCATTTCATTAAACATTTCTTGTGCAATTGATCAAATTTGCAGTTTTCTTTGACCTGCCAAAATATCTTATGTGTACTTGAAACATATTGAAAACTACAGACTAATGTATGTACATAGGTGTGTGTGTATGTGTGTGTATCATAAAAGTGGGTGATTTACATTTCTTAGGGTGTTGAAAGCTTTGCCTTAGGACTTTGGCTCCCGACTGAGAAAGCGACTTTTTTTATTCAAGCATAGTGACATCATTTAATAAGTATTTAGTGAACAGATCTATTTTTCTTCTAGGAAAATAAAAGATGTAATCTTTCATTAAAATTTCTCTTTATTTTAATATGTGGCTGGAAAAATGATTTTTTGATTTGTAATCTCAATCTTCACTACATCAGGTCATTATGACTAATATAAACAGTCTGAGTTAATGAGTGATAAAGATCAGGTCCTATGGAAAATGGTGCATTCTTGAACTAAAAATCTAAATTCTCAGGTGGTTACCTTGGCACCTTGTTCTATACAAAATTAGAGGTACCAGCAGGAACGTTTTAGATTTCATTAGTGACATGAACAAATGAACTGTATAATATACCACATAAAGATTTCAAGTCTTGGTGTGGACAGCATGATGAATAATAGGCAGGAAATTCACGCTGTTTGATATGGAGGTAAATTTGGATGTTGAGTCTATAAAATGGAACGTTTTGGAGAATTATGCTAATAGTCAGATAAGGTTCAGATTTCTTCTTCGCTCTACATCTTACTTTCAAGTCTGAAATTAGCTCTTTCAGAGTTCAAACTACTATGAAATGTCTTCTCCAGTTAAACACCTTAGCTAGAGACCAAGACATTATTGCTTGTATAAAGTGGCAGTTTGTGGGGACACCTAAGTGACTCAGTGGGCTAAGCATCAGACTCTTGGTTTCTGCTCAGGTCATGATCTCAGAGTCCCAGGATCAGGATCGAGCCCCACATTGAGCTTCACACTCAGTGGGGAGTCTGCCTGAGGATTCTCTCTCCCTTTGCCCTTTCCCCAGCTCATGCGTGCACTCGCTTTCTCTCTCTCAAATAAATAAATCTTTAAAAAAAAATTGGCAGTTTGTGTGAAGCCTATCTCACAGGAACTGTTTGAGTTTTCCATCAGGACCCTTAGAAATGCATCATCCTAGATGAACAAAGTAGAAAGAGTTCCTTCTGACTCTTCTTCCTGATCTATCCTTATACATGTACACAGGTGCACGACCGTGTGTAAATGTGCACAAAAGCTGTGACACAATTACAGTGCTGCACCATTTCTATAGCTTAGTCACTTCATTTACACACGTGACATGTAAAGGAAGATTCAGAGATGTGAAGTAACACCTTTACATGCGAGCAAGTGGCAGTTAGGTCTTTCTGATGGTACAGGCTGTACCCTGCTTTGCCAACCTCTCAGATGTTGTGCAAGTCTTATGATCCATCAGGTGCCATCCAGTTGCAGGGGTGTGATGGTGTCAATATCACTGGCTGTGTTCTCTGCCTCCCCCACCTTTTTGGCCTCAATTTATTGCATCCTTCTTCTTGCCTCACTCCGGTACCGCACTGATTTATGCATATATGAGAAGTACTCCCTGACCTCTGAAAAGGCCCTGAAATTCATTCCCTCCTTGCCACACACTTCCTACAGTCCTTACTTGGGTTTAGGCCCACCTTACTCTTCCTTTGGAATGTGAAATGGCCTTCTGCCTTATCTTACTGCCCTATTCCAATTTTTCCATAGCCCCTTCCTGCTAGTCAGGAAAACTAAGTTGTTTTTATTAAAACATATAATGAAATCATCCATTTGCCTACTGAATTAATTTCTAAGTCCTCAACCTTAATATTCCAAACCTTCCCAAGCTGGGTCTCCATGCACATTTCCAATCAAATCACCTCTCACAGCTTCCTTCTACACACATTTCCAGTTTTCTGAAGATTGGAGTCTGAATCCACCCCATACTTTCTAGCGTCTGTTTCTATCTAGAATATCCTATGCTTTGTACCTTGTTATCAAAATCTCTCCACTTAATCGGCGTCTCCCTTAGGTCACCTCACCTCTTTCTGACACCTCCCTGTCCTTTACATGCTATGTATAGCTTCTCTTTGTAAAAATTTTACCTTTCAGATAGCATCCATGCCAAACAGAGAGCCATACTCATGGCTGGGTGCTCAGCATAAAGCCTTAGGCAGAGCAGATACAAAATAACACTTGTTGCACTGAATTTCAGAGACAGTTGGTAAGCTAGAACTTTATTAAAAAAAAATGTTTTCATCAGCATAAGGAAGGAAGATTTGCAGAGTTTGCATCTGCCTACCTGAATATCATTTTATAGCAGGGAAAATTTTAAAGAGAGAATATTTTATGAAGATGTGGAGTCTTCTCTTCCAATAGAGAGGAAGAGTACTTCAGTCATTGTATTACATCAGAGTCACTGCCTTATTTCAGAAGGACCATATAAAATAATTGCAATTTGTTGGAAAGGTAGACTGTATTTTCCTTTGACTCTAGGAGTACAATTTCAAAAGTCATCCACATACATTGAAATGTGTTTAAAGTCCTTGAAAGTGGAAAAATCATGAATATTTTTGCATATCAGTGGTTATGGCTGCAGTGAATTGGGAGTAGCTTGCCTTATCCTGAGAGGTTGAGTGATTTTTTTCTACAGAAATTGTGTTGAAGGCCATACCTGAGAAGGAAATAGTTCTAGACCCCCACCCCGCACAACTCTTAATGGCACAGTAGGTGGTGAAGAGAAACAAGCACCCAAACCTGCAAACAAGAGCCAGAGACAGGTGGTGGCAAAGTTCCACAGCAGAGCATTTCACTAATATTCTTTTGTCTGCCCTCGTCTCGTGACCTGTGAACAAGAAAAAACCTGACACCATGTTGTTCACAGAGCACATAGAAAATGTTGAACAATGAACAAGTCAATAACACAGGGAAATATCAACATTAAATGAGAGCAGTCAGAGAAGCCAGAGATAGCTTCAAATGGCTTCTACCGGATGCTGTTCATTGACCTGCTTGTCATAAACAGAAAATTGTTTTCCCTCAGTCATCATAAACACTGGTTGGGTTTGTGATCTTCTCTGAACTCTGCTCTGACTGGTGAAATATATTTACATAGAAATCCACACAAATAATCGAATTCCATACTGGAATGAATACAATTTCAGTGAATGTGCGTGTTTTGTATTAGAACACTAATGGGCGTAGACCATTGTCCAGAGGACTAGGAGGATGTAGATCACTGTCCAGAGGATTCTTGTCCCCAGAAATCTGAAACCAAGGGCTCAGGCTTTGCCCCCAGTTGTTAGGTAGTCACCAGCACTTTCCAGAAAACAGGTGCTTAACTTCTTGAAGGAAAATGATGGTAAGATATGAACATTGTTCTGCTTGACTCATTCATTTTCACTAGGATACATCTGCTGAGTGGTTGAGTGGTTAGTGTTGGTCTCCACCTCCCCCAACTCAGGAATGCGAGTATGGGTTATGAGTTATCCACACAATGCTCTGAGTTACTTAAGGAAGAAAAAAGCCAAAACAAACAAACAAATAAAACCCCAAAACCCACTTCATCTGTTGCAGAGAGGCATCAAGTAGAGATAAAACCTGTGGGTCTAAAGGAGCATACTCATTCCAGTGGGTAAGCTAAGGTTTGTTTCCTACTCTGTCTGAGATAGGCACCTCACAATTGCCAGTCCGTCTCAGGCCCTGACACTGCTCATTATTTGACCAACAGCACCATCCCCCAAGCCATGTGTTCTGTTGGTGGCTCTGTTATGCGGTCCAAGTGGCTTCACAAGGTCATTGGCAATCTCCACCAGGCAAGCCAGGAGTAGCCCAGAGCTGGTGGCTTGTAAGCACCTGGAGGACAAAAGTTCTCTCTGGGAAAATGACAGTCCTTGAAGGCTACAAGGGGAGGAAAAACCAGGTAGAAGTATGAGCCAAACACTTTTCTCTATGAAAGAATTTCGTCTCAGTAAGGAAGAAGGGGAGAGACTGTACAAATCTACAGACACGGAACATTATGTGTACCAGGAGGAAGTTCTAGAGTCATCACTGCGCCTAAACATTCAAAGAATATTTAATTGACGTGTTTGCTGAATTGCATGGTAAAATGAGAACTTCATTACAGCATAAACAATGAGCTGTTATTGAACAATCAGTCCCACCAAATTTATCAACTATGAAAAAGGACGATTTCTTATACAGTCCAATAAAGGTGTTAATTAAATAATACTTCATATCCAGCTTTGTGATAGGCATGAAGAGTGTGGGAAAGAAGCATAAGAACTGGTCTCACCCTGAATTGCTCACTCATTCTCAAAAAGATGCCCCAAAGTTGTCCATATGAATAATGTCAATATGGACAGCTTTTGCATTAATTATCAAGGAACCCAAGTGGACAGACCACGGGCCTGGACTGGAAGAGAGAGATCTAACGTGGAAATCTGGTTGTATCTTGGTGAATCAAGAGGGTTAGTTAGTATTTGCAGAGGTAGAGGGGAGAGTTTGTGAGGGGCAGCGACAGGAATAAGGACAGGGTGGGCATGACCTGTATGAGCACCACTGAGAAATCTGGCTTGACTAGGGTAGAAGATTCATATCCTGAAAATAGGAGAGAAACACACAGTGTTCAGATTTGTAGGTATACAAATGGCCACAGTTCACTCAAAGAGAGTTTATTTTATTTGTTTATTTATAAAAATAGTAAATCTTTGCTTAGGAGAAAGTCTCTCAATAACCAGCCATAATCCCATAAATCAGTGATTTGGTAATAGATCTTGGACTGTTAAAAAATAATTTCCCAGAATTTCAAGCAAAGGGATCCACAAAAGAAACCATTTCCTCTGCATCCAGCAGTGTTAATTTTATCCTTGCTATAAATTTTTCTGTTAGGGAAATCCCCTGGAAGAAGAAACCAATGAGCAGCTTCTGTGGAAATACCATAGTGAAATGCTCAAGGACCTTTGGGACCATCTTTCTTTTTGAATGTTGAGATGTCACAGAACAATGTCTACCATTTAGTACTTTTTCTGTGTTATTTTCAACAGTTAAATTATTTACAGATGCAGCTTGTTTTAAAAAAAAAATGCCATTTGTATCAAGTGCTCTCTAGGTTTGGTTGCGGTGTTTCTTCCTTTGCTTTGTCTCAGATGTTGGTTTTTCCTCTCTAGTCCACCTGGATCATTCTAGATTGTCTTTGTCATTTCACACTGGATTAATCCAGCTCCCTCTCATGCTTGCTCGCTTGCTCGCTCTCAATCTCTCTCTCCCTCCTTCCCTCTCTTTCATTGGGTTTACTGAGGTATAATTTATGTTCAGTGAAATTTACCCCTCTTGAGGTGTGTAGTTCTATGAGTTTCACAGATATATACATCATGTACCCACCACCACCTTCAAGATATATGACATCTCCATTGTCCTGGAAGGTCTCCTTCTGTTGCTTTGTAGTCAGCTCTCTCCCTGATCAACCAGTGATCTGATTTTTGTTTCTATGGTTTTATCTTTTCCAAATTGTCCTATGAATGGACACATGGAGCATAGGACCTTCTATGTCTGGCTTCTTTCACTTAGCATAATGCTTTTTAGGTTCATCCCCAGAGTTGAAAGTATCTGTACTTCATTCCCTTTTATTGCTAATCACATTCTGTTATATAGATCATTGTGTAGATCACAATTATCTATTGACCAGTTGGTGGATGTTGGAGCTGTTTTTAGTTTTTGGTGATTATGAATAAAGCTGTTAAAAACATTTGCATCTAGGTCTTTGTGTGAGTATATATTTTTGTTTCTCTTACTCTGTCTCTAAATTGTCTATTTTGTCTTCAGTCTGCTTGCCAGTTAATGAATTCTGCATTACTCAAAATGCTTACTGAACAAACTTTTGAAAACTAAATCACATTTTCACTGCAGGGGAAGTATATTTAGAGATATTCTCTGGCATTTCTATTTGTAGTGTAGACCAGCATGCTATAATTTTTGCTTTACAAATTTATATTTTCATTTTTTGGATTTACTTATCGGTACACTTTGGGACAGTTAAGAATTCAGAGATTTTTTTTTTTTTGCTCATGTGATTATTGAATTTATTCCTGGAATAATTTTGATTTGTTTTACTGCTTGGTACTTCTAGTTTGCTGTAATTTGCTTGAGTACAGATCTACATCGCTTGCCCACAATCTCAAATTCAAAAATGCTCCAAAAACTTACCATTTTAGAGCCCAGTTTGTTGGTGGCAAAACCTAACCTGACCTGAACTCACCTAGTAGCCAAGGGAGACCATTGCAGTTTGTGTCCCAGGTGTGTGTGTTTGGATGGGACCATTGTCCTAGTGCCCAACTGCCAGTATTAAATCATATCGTAAGAGGTGTCTCTCCAAAGTCAGGAAGAGTATGAATTTTGAAATATGTTTGGCTCCAAGAGATTTGGAGAGAGGATTTCTGTTATTTTCATCTGCTCTCTACCTATGTATCATCTTTATCTGGGCCCTATACAACTGCCCCACCTGTTTGATAGAACGTGCTAGAGAATCATTCTCAAACCTTTATACTGTGACCACATTAGTACCCTTTATTTCATGATCCAATGTAATGCAAGTCTATGAAGTTAACAAAAAACAATCCCTACTCTTACCACATGCAATGCACTCCTCTATTTTTGTTCCACTTTATTCTATTGCTTCATGTGAAAGAAAATGCTGGTTGATGGCCACTCCGTGTATTTGATAATAAACTGATTAGTCATGGCTTGCATTTGAAAAAAACACTGAGCTGGAGGGTAACGCCCAGCACGATATACAGAAAGCTAGAAGCAGATTAGTAGAAGTTAATTCCGCTTTTGGCTGCTTACTGTGAGACATTACTGCAATGACAAATGCTTGTACTTCATGGCATTTGCAGACTGTCATATTGACAAATGAGAGCTGCTCTGCCTCAGAAATATGTGTGGATTAGATTCATAATCCTTACTCTTAAGATCAAGCAAATGGAGACCCCGAGGCTGCATATCCTTCAACAACCTGGAGTCAACCCCTGAGCTCCAGAGTAGATGGTACCTGTTCCCCATTCTGCAGCAATTCACAAGAGCTTTGCAAGCCAATTAGAGAATTACTGTAGGAGTGTGTCAGTCAGGGCTTGTGGAGGACCAGAGCTGCTCGGTGATGCAATAAATAATTTATTCCAGGAACTAGACTGTATAAATTGTGGGTGGAGCTGGGGAAGTGAAGGTCTGACGAGAGAGGTGGTGGTGAACCAGTGCATCCGAGGAGTGGGCGCATCCAGGACTTGAAGTGGGACCTGGTGGAAAGGTCCCTGGGAAGTTCTGTCTGTGCAGCCACCCAAGCAGGTGGGATGCTGAGCCTGGTGTTTTGGCCTGCCTGGTCCAGCTCCCAGGAGGAAGGGCTGGGTTTGGAGTGGAGGAGAGCCCAGACAAGGGCAATCTACCACCACCTCTTCATTAGTCTGTCAGTGCATCCAGCTGTGAGAGGACCACAGACCCAGTGGCCCTGCTTCACTTGCACCCTCCAGCCCCACACAGGTATCTCCTGGGACCTTTCTGATTCAGAACTCTGCAGGGCCAGGATTCCAGAAACAGCCCCACCTTAACCAAGTTGAGGCAGCACAGCCCAGCAGCCAGGAGGTTACCCTCATCTGCAGATTGTTGTTCTCTATACCTTTAACCATTGTCTTCAGAAACTGTACTGCAAATGCTCATCATTAATTTCTCCAGCCTGCAGAGACATTATGATCACATTTTATCATTCAGAGGGGCCAAGCATTTGGTCCAAGGCCTAAAAATAATTCATTATCAAAACAAAAAGGTTTCTTAATCTGACCTCACCTAACTATTCTGATTTCTATTTAAGTAGGCTGTGGTTTAGAATAATTTGCTGCTCTTTTCTTTCAACATTGCTCAGTGGTACTTTATTCAGTAGGCAAGTCTCAGACTGAGGGGGGGAAGGACTGAGAGAAGGTGGGAGGAACATAAAGCTGGATTTGGAACTCGGAGCATTGCCGGTGATGGCAATACCAGTGCACATATGGGCAGACTCAAAGGTGTTCACGTCTTTGCTTCCTGTTGTCTCTTCTTAAATCTCCCTGGGATCAAGAATCAGTGAGGTCCTTCCCCATCTTTCCTGGCCTTCCCATCTTTCCTTCCTCCTCTTTGCAATCAAGCGTTGAGAAGTTGGTGCTGCAAAGTGTGCAGTTAAGGTGAAGGGCTGTCTTGAAGCGCTGGCTGCTGTAGCAGGCCAGTATGTGCGGAAGCCAGGGCCTGGGGGGAAGGAGGCATGGAGGTGCTGGAGGGAGTGTCCCCAGTATAAGAAAGTGACCCTGTGCCGGTGATTACAGAAGTGGCAGGTGGATGAGGCAGCTGGTGTGGTTTGGATAAAAGTTCCATTAAACAAAACAAAACAAAACAAAAAACAAAAGGATTGAGTGTATAACTAAATATATAAAGCATAATGGGAGCCGGGTTTCTCACTATCTGAGCAAAGATTTATAAACGGGGGAGGCAGAGACTGGAAAGAATCTTGAGGTATTGAAATGAAAAGTATGAGAATGAGTTCATGTATTTTATTTATTTATTTATTTTTAAAGATTTTATTTATTTATGTGACAGAGAGACAGCCAGCGAGAGAGGGAACACAGCAGGGGAGTAGGAGAGGAAGAAGCAGGCTCCCAGCGGAGGAGCCCGATGTGCGACTCGATTCCGGAACGCCGGGATCACGCCCTGAGCCGAAGGCAGATGCTTAACGACTGCGCTACCCAGGCGTCCTGAGTTCATATATTTTAAAAACACATGTGCACAGAAAGATATAGAAATAGTTATAAATGTACCTTTGTGTGTGTTAAAATGAACACACCTATCTGTTTCCTACCCTGTCAAGTGGGATGGCCCAGAAACAAAGAGCTTGTCAAGCACCAGACTTCTGAGAGCCCAGTTCTGAATACCACACTCCAGAGAAAGTAAAAACTGGGATCTGGGGCCCAGAGAGTAGAAGGGCTGGTGGAAGAGGAAACAGGAGATGGGCCTGAGACCTTACTGGGTCAGAAAGTAGGAAAATCCTTAATGAACCAGAAGGACATCACAGGAGCCAGCTTCCAGGGACTCTCCCAGCTCAGGAGCAGTTCTGAGCATCAAGATAAATAATGGCAGTTCCAAAATACAACCTATCCAGTAAAGTAGGAACTCATGGCTCCGGATTGATGTCAGTTGGCTAAGTAATTAATTTACTAGGGATAAGGCAAAGTGTTTGCTTAGAGTAGGGCACAGATTAATAAGGACAGGCACAGCTGACCAGCTTTGGCAGAAGTTATTGATGGCTGAGGTTGGTAGATGGAGGCCCACAAAATATAAGTCGAATACAAAGGGGAAAATGGCAATAACCACCCAACCAAATGATTCAGGTGGGATGTGTTGGAATTCTGTGGTGCTCTTCACAAGAAGCATCAGCCAGGTTGAGGGTCATCCTACATAACGAAGGCTGCATCATTGACCTCCCAGAGCATGAAAAACAAAGAATGACAGACTGAGAAGTGGTCCCAGAATGAAGGAGACTGAGGAGACATGACAGCTAAATGCACTGCATGCTCCTGGGGAGGGTCCTGGCCCCAGAGGAGGAGGAATAAGAATGGAGTCTGTCATTGGATGTAGCATGTCTGTGTTGATGTCCTAAAGGGGAAGAATGCATGGGATAATGCAGGAGAGCCCTTATATGGGAGAAGTACTCAATGGTGTAGAGAGAGGGGGTGACACAGATGGAGATATCTGGTCCTGATTCATCCCATACAAATGCACAGGGCACATCAGCCCACCTTCCTGTACCTAGATTAAGCTTCTGCTTGCTTGATTTAACCACATTTGCACTGTGTGTGTGCAGTCACACATTCAGTGTGATCATTTTATCAGTCCCTCAGACTGCTTGCTCTATTTGCCCATTCTGTCTTGTTTAAGGTTCTCTTTGGTTCCGGGATTTAGTCTCCAGTGGCTGTCATGGACTTGACATCTAGTTTTCTCCCTTTCCAAACTCACACACTTGAATAGGAATAAACACTGGTTCTTTTTCATTCCAGCCCACTGCTCTGACCGCTCCCAAGCGCAGCTTCTTCCACTCATCCAAAATTTGCTTGGTGGGGAGGTGGGTAGGGGTACAGCAAATATCTGCTGTTTGTCACACCTTTATGAGGGATGTGGTAATTTCTTTTTTTATAACTTAGGAAACTGAAGAGTTAAATAACTTGCATATGTACACATAAAATCAAGTGGCTTATAAATATGGACCAGTACCTCTTCAAATGCCTTAGCATTGGCATTTGCATGTCCAAATGTCATTCAAGGTCATCCCTGGCCTGGACCCTGCTACCATTCAAGGCTGTCTCCCACTATTCATTCTCATCTTGTAGATCACAACAAAGTCCATTTGTTTGTAAGTCCCCAGACACACCATTACTAGTTCAGATATCCTTCAAAACCCATCTCAGACTTGGTCAACTAAGGGAACAGTCCCTATTGCCTCCTTGATAAATAAAGTCAATTATTATCTCTTTTTTGCTGACACTTCCACACACGCCTACTTTTGCCTTCACCCACCTACAGGGATTTATTTGCCTCCTACTGGTCTTTCTTACTATATAAGACTGGAAGGCGCTGTGTCTTTCTCGGCACCGTCTGCCTAGGACCTGGCAAAATGCCTGTGACCTGATACATACTCATACATATTTGTTGAATTAAATTAGCAGGGATGGGGTTCACTTCAAGGTCTTGAAGTCCAAAGTTCATGCTGTTTTCTTTATTCCATGTTCTCTTCCAGTAGTGACACAAAGCCTTTTGCTTTTTTTCGGATCAAGTGTTTATGAAGAGGATAAATGGGCTACTTGGTCGCAGCTACCCATTGCGTGTCTTACTTTCTTTTTAACAAAATTAATTTGAGTTCATTTTTCCCAAGCTATTCAACACAGTAATTCAAGCTAGAAGGGACATCTGAGATGGCACATTGTGTTTACTGCCAGTGTTGCTTAAGGAGGGTAATTTCTGATTGTTTTTAATGTTGTTCTTGTAACCCCACGTCCACCAGACCTGGTAACTCACCAGCTGGACAGTGTGTCCAATACTTTGTTTGTAACTTGGAAGGCAAGTCACTTTAGGATAGGCTCCAGGTGGTACAGCTCTGTTTTTATGAATGTTATGATGGAGTTTTCTCTTTTGTTATGAATAAATGATGTGGAGACTCCAAACAGTGATCTATAGGAATTAGTGTTGTTGATAGAGGACAGAATATACTTTGCGAGCTCAGAGAAAATAAGAAAAGGACAGATCCAAGAGGCAGGGCATATGCACTTCCCCAGCAAGGAAAAGAGGACAGCTGCACGAAATTCTTGGATCACTGCATTTTTATCATTGTTTTTGACAAACAGTAAGAAAGGATGTCTGAGAGGTTTTCACCAAGACCTTTCCTTGGTGAAAACCTTGTCATGGTCACAAAATCAATAAAAAGGAGGCAGAAGAGGGAGCTCTCAAATGCTTAGAGAAGTTGACGGGAAGCAAGACAAGTGGATAGAACGTATGATCATTTACACTAATGTTTCTATCCACGAGTTTGAAAGAGCACACACACTATTTTTGACTGGGACAAGTGCAGAAAATGAGGTTGAAAATTCAAAGTAATAGAAACTGCATTAGCAAAGATCCAGAAGTTGGAAGAAATATGTCCTTGTCATAGGATGGTGAGGCCCATAGAAGAAGGTCACAAGTTTAGTAGGAACCAGAAATAAGCTTAAGGATAGGGAACCTTGAGCACCAGGTTGAGGATTTTAGATTTGGCGTTTTAGGATATTTTTTAGAATCTTGCCCAAGAGAGTCACATAGCAAAAAGAGTGAATTCTATTGTTACTGCTTTGGAGTTTTATTTTATTTTGTATTTTGTTTGTTTTAGTGGGTTTTTAAAAGTTTTCATTTGAATTCCAGTTAGGTAACATATAGTATAATGTTAATTTTAGGTGTACAATTTAATGATTCAACACTTCCATATAACACCAGGTACTCGTCACAATAAGGGCACTCCTTAATCCTCATCACCTATTTAACCCATCCTGCCACACTCACCTCCCCTCTGTTAACCATCAGTTTACTGTCTCTAGTTAGGAGTCTGTTTCTTGTTTTGCCTCTGTCTTTTTCCCTCCTTTGCTTGTTTGTTTTTTTTTCTTAAATTCCTCACACAAGTGAAATCGTGTGGCATTTGTCTTTCTCTGACTGACTTATTTCACTTAGCATAATATTCTCTAGCTCCATCCATGTTATTGCAAATGGCAAGATTTCATTGTTTTTTATGACTGAGTAATATTCCATTCCAACCAGCTCTCTGGGGGAAAAGTACCCTATTGGCAGCATTAGCCAACTTCTATGATGTAAACACTCCCACTCTGGTCAATTTCAAGCTAGTAATAAACACTGTCACTGTACCTAGAGCTAGAACCAGCCAGCTCCCACACACTCCTGAAAAGTCGAGTGCGTAGGGATGAATATTTGACAGTCTCCTAATCCTTTTTTCTCCCTTCTCTTCCCTTCTGTGAATGATCTTCATCAAAGCAAGAACCTTAGGATTCTCTTAATTGACCTTCTGCCTCATAAACAAGATAAGTGAAAAGCCATCAATACACTTTATATAAGAATGAGGTGTGTGTGTTCTGAATGGAGAATAGCAACCTCTCACAAAGAGATAAGTGGATTAAAATACTCAAGTAGTGTTTCACCTTTAAGGTGAAAAAAATCCTGCTACTAATGTAAAAAAAAAATTCTGAAAATCCAGCATCAGCTCATACCTTTAGATAATTAGAAATTGGCATGCAATTGCTATTTTAGTGGTAGAAAATGATTCTGCATTCATAGAAATGAGCTATTTGGCTTCTCCAATACGTCAACAACTGTGGAATCCCTTGATGTGAATATTGAAAGCGAGTCTCAATAAATGGTACATTTCTTTCCAGAGTTTCTTATCCAAACCTTTCTTCACATACATCAAATTATGTCTTGCTATGTGAAGTCATATATTCAATAAAAAGATAGCCTCCATACATATTTTAAGACACATGGGAAGCAGATGAAATCAGAGTTTTATCTCTTACATTAAGGTTTTACTATTAGATATACATTCACTTTGTTCTTAAGGTGATTTATGAAATCTGAGTGACTGGTGGACCTCAATCAAATGAGGACTTAAGCTTAAGGAAAACAGAAGTAGTCCAGCTCTTAGTGTGTGAACTTCAGAGGCCACTAGAGTACTGGGCAGACCATATCAGTAGTTTGTATTCATTTAAATAACGCTCATTTGATATTTTAATCATTTATTAGAATTCCATTGAAGTTGACCTTTTTAGTAACTCTGAACCAAAGGACTTACCTCCCAAAAAAGAGTTGCATAAATGAAATTATTCTTTTTGAACTTCTGGAGAGGACTGTGGTTGCATTTATACCTGGTTGCACCTTCTCAGCAATACCTGAAACTCCAACAGTTTTCTTCTTTCCCAGTCCCATCTCAATTTCACGGACTCCTTATTGTGGATTTTCCTAGTTGAAATGAACTTTAGAGTCGGGAAGACCCTGAGAAATCATTTTGTAGATGAAAAAAACCAAAACTTGGAAAAATGAAGTGGTTTGCCCATGGAAATGCCCACATGCCTCACTTCTTCTCTGGACCTTGCTGGGAAGGATGCTGATTGTATTCAATTAATGAGTCAGACCTAATATAATCATGGTCATTAGAAGTCAGTTGAGTTGGTCATTATCCCCTGAAACCATATAGCTCCTAGAAAAAAAAAAATTATAGGCCATAAGCTTCTTACACCTTAGTGTTGAATTTTCGGATCTGACTCCAAAAGCAGATGTAACAAAAGCAAAAATAAATAAGTAAAACTACATCAAACTAAAAAGCTTCTGCTCAGCAAAGGAAACATCAACAAAATGAAAAGTCAACTCACTGAACAGGAGAAAATATTCACAAATCATATATCTGATAAGGGCTGATATCCAAAATATATAAAAAACTCAAACAACCAAAAAAATCAAACAATCCAATTTAAAAAAATGGGCAGAGGATCTAAATAGACGTTTTTCCAAAAAAGACATACAGATGGCCAATAGGCACATGAAAACATGTCAACATTACTAATTATCAGGGAAATGCAAATGAAAACCACAGTGAGATACCACCTCACACCTGTTATAATGGCTATTATCAAAAAGACGTGTTGAAGAGGATTGGAGAAATGGAACCCCTCTTATACTGTTGGTGCAGCCATTATAAAAAACAATATGGAGATTCCCCAAAAAACTAAAAATAGATCTACCATGTGATTGAGATCTAGTTATTCTACTTTTGGATATTTATCCAAAGAAAATGAAACACTAATGTGAAAAGATACATGCACCCCTATGTTTATTGCAGCATTATTTACAATAGTCAAGATATGGAAATAACATAAGTATTCATGGATAGATGAATGGATAAAGAAGATGTGAAACACACCCACAATGATATACTATTTGGCTATGAAAAAAAGAAAATGTTGCCATTTGTGACGAAATGGATGGACCTTAAGGATATTGTGCCAAGTGAAATAAGTCAGAGACAAATACTATATGATTTCACTTTAATGTTACATCAGAAAAAAACAAAACAAATACACAAAGAATACAAATAAACAAGAAAAAACAAAACTCATGGATACAGAGAACAGACTGGTAGTTATCAGAGGCGAAGAGGGTTAGGGAATGGGCAAAAAGGGTAAAAGGGGGATTGACTGTATGGTGACAGATAGTAACCAGACTTATTGTGGTGTCCACTTTGTGGTGTGTACAAGTATCAAATTATTATATTGTACCCCTGAAATTAATATGCTGTACACCAATTTTACCTCAGTAAAAAAGTCATTATTTTTCCAGCCAAGATAATTGACTTCATGTTTTTCAAATATATTCTACACAAGGAATTTTAAGCAGCATGACTATTCCAACTTTTAAAAATAATATGAAGTATTAAAGATATATTTTTGTTCCTACCAACTAGCTTTCAGCCAATTTAAGGACTTGAGCATTACTAATATTTTATTTTTGGTATTTATACAATACTTTATTGTATCCCGTTTCCCTTCCCAGAAATAAGGGTTTGTCATTTTCATGTCATTCTTTATGCATAAATCCCAAAAGGATCTACATTCTGTACTTTTGCTGCTTCTTCTATGTTCCACATTATGGTTGTGAGATGATACAACCATATTTAAATCCATCACGCATACTTTTGCACTACTTTATTCATTTATACTATTTATTTTCTTTTATGGAAGTGTGTTAATTTAATCTGTTCATTTTCCTCTTGAAAGATATGCAGATTATTCCCAATTTCCACTCCCTCAATTCCTTTTCGGGAGGTATAATCACTCTCAACAGATAAGATCAATGTGACTAGAGCAAGTTTGGAAAGAAAATATTTACCTGTTTAAGAGAACATGATGTTTTAAGCAGTTTAGCATATGCTTTTATATATATATGAAAAATATAATTGTTGTATGCCTGCAACCCTAGGATATCATTTTATAGGGAAATATATATATTGATCTCATTAATTCATTAAAACAGGACTTCTACACAAAACCTGGTCAGCGTGATTTCAAATGTAGAATTTATTTGAAATAAAATTTAATTTATTGTTAAATGCACTGGATGTATACTTATAATTAGTTCAGAGAACCTTATCCAAAGATTTACCCTATGCAATGCACTGTCCCTGGACAATCTATTCTATTGACTTTAACCAACGTACATGGAAGAAAATTCTCAAGTCTACTCCTTCAGCCATGACTTCTCTCTCAGGCACAAATCCCACTGTGGCTTCCAGCATGAAATAGTGCCTCTGCACTACATCTCACATTACCAGGAAAACACTGCCTCCACGCCCCACTTCCTACAGCCAAATCACAATCTCTCCCTACAGTCTCTCAGTTTCCTTGGTGACTATATTCCTCCTTTGCTCCAAATCCTTCAGTAGTTTGGGCTATGTGGATTCTTTGCCAAAAATCCAAGCCCAGTTTGGCCCAAACTTAACCCAACTTTTTGACTTTATCTCCCTTCATTACCAACAATGAATTTCCAGGACAGTGCTTGGCACATTGTAGATACATAATAAATATTTTTTGAATGAACAAATAAAAAAATTCTGCCAAATTGAGCCATTTAATGTTCATTAGATGCACTTCATATCTCTTGTTCTTGAAATGTTTTCTTCAACGTATGTATTTAACGAAACCATATATATATATTTCATGATTTATATTTTCCAATTTTGACAATTACATCTTTGTGTCCAAGTAACTGAGACTAGTCATGAACTCCTCATCTCCAGCTATTCCCAAACAAAGTAACATTTCTTCCTGTCTGGGTTTGTATTTTTATTTTTTCCTGAATGAAATTATCTAAATGAACTAAAATATCTCATCTAATTCTTCATCAGTACTTGGCATAAACTACTGTTATACGAAGTAAAGTGTAAATATTTCAAGATAGCATTTATTCTCCCAGTCTTTACTCTGTGCATACTGTACCACATATATGTGTGTGTATGTGTATATGTATATGTATATATATACGCACACACATATGCTAATAGAGTATACATATATACATACATATATAGTTCTTGTATACAGAGTGGTTGTAAACAGGAAGCTCTCATTTGGTAAATAAGTGAATGACGTAAGATATTAAACATTTTATGATCAAGTATGTTCAAGGTACGGCAGGCTTCTAAAGAAAGAAGTGCTCAAGGAAGGGTAATGGAAGGGCTTCACAGTGGAGATCTGGAAAGTGAGTTTGAGAGGTGAGGAGAATATAGAAGTGTGGAGAAGGGCACTGTTGGCTAGGCGGCACAGTTCACATGGTCAACCTTCTAAAAATGAAACTCTGGTAGTAACATGGAGACCTGTTGGCAGAGGGGACAACCTGAGACAAAATAATAAGGGTGGTATTGCAGTAATCCAGGAGCAGAACTGAGATATGGGAATAAAATGGCAGCAAGAGAAACATGGAGACAGAATCTCTGGCTTTTTAGTGAGAGAATTGCAGGGTCTAGGTTCTGTCTTGGTTGCTAGACTGACGACAGCACCATTTTTCAAGGTTAAGAAAAACAGATTTTGGAATAAAGATACCATTTAGTTTTAAAAGCTTTAGAGGTGGACATATCTAGTAGGAAAATGGATATCTGTTGGTATGTCTCAGGGGAAAGGTTTGGACTGTGTATGTATATTTGTAACTCAGCATGTTGGTGCCTGGGGGAGCATGGGGAGTAGAGTAGTGTTAGAAGAAAAATAAGTGAAGAGTAGAACCTTGAAGACTCATCAGTATTTGAGGAGAAAACAAGAGCCTGGTGGGTAAAGTCCAGCCCAGTACTTCTTAGAGGGATTTTCCACTAAGCAATGCAAGTTTCCAGGAACATCCATAGTAGGTAAATAATTAGAAGAGAAAGGTGAGAAGACCAAGGAGTAGATTGGGGAGCAGAAAGGGCTGATCTTGCTTGTCAAGTGCAGCACAGAGATGGGTTCAGATGAGAAATAGAATGGGTTGTTTGGGCCTTGCAGGGGAAGATCACTAGTGACCCTTGACAGGGCGTTTTCTGAGCAGTGAGGGCAAAGGAGCCTGTTACAGTAGGTAGAAAATGGCTGAGCAAGGACAGGTGAAGTGAGGGTTGCCTATACTCATCAGAAGTCTTTGAATAGAAGTACTCTGCTCCTAACTGAGCAGTTGGGTCAACCATTTAATCCTTTCCCTTGTTGGTTTCCAGTCTATCAGAGGAGAGGAATGGGCTATTTCTAATTATCGTCTAGCTTCATAATTTCAATGACTTGGGCTATTTCTAGTTATCGTCTAGCTTCATAATTTCAATGACTTGCCCTATCCAGTGGATGGATAGTTGGGCAATTGGATGAGAGAATAAAATGAGATGTCACCGACTTCAAAAGTTATTAGAGACCTATTAAACATCAAATTTGTAGGGGTTAGTTGCATGCTAGGATAGTTTCCAAATTATCCATTCATTTCAATAAAAAATCTAGACCAGTAAGCAGACTCTAGCCCAACATCGAGCTCAGTAAAATGTAATAGGCATCAGATAAAATTTTTAAGAAATTATTTTTGGTCAAATAAATTTGGGAAACAGAGGTATAAATAAACTCAAATCTCTTGTTTTACTACAGAACTTCACAGGTTCGTTACTACAGTAATATGCATTGTGATTTTCTAACACTTATTTGACCAAAGACCTTTTTTTCCTCTTATTTTGCCTTGTTTTGTTTAATTCACTACCTTTCTGAGGACGAGCATTCTGATGAATGTACTTTAGTAGACAGTGGTCTAAACAATGAAGAAGGAAACGTGATTGATAAGATGATCCCCAAATGATATATCAGTTAGACTATGACCTGTTCATTGGACATGCTCTTCATTCTATTCTTCAAAAGTTTCTTTGTTTCTGCAGTGGTGGCATTATGAATGCACTGCTTTGTTAACTCAGCAAGCCAAGAGTAGTAGTTAATAGGTTAGCACCTCTGTGGCTGAATGATTTCATTGCAAATCGGGATCACAGCCCAATCCTGGATCCAGTAGCTGAATTCTATCACAGCGAGTGGAGTGATTGCTTTTGCAAACAGCATTCATTTACTCTCGTAATATATGTATGCTGTGAAATGTGTCTTTTGGGACCAAGAAACACAAAGCTGAGACTGTTGCCTCAAAGTGACTGTTTGCAGACTGGGAGCTCAATGCAGTCCACAGGTGAGAAAGCCGTAAGGCTCTGCTCTGGCTTCCTACTTCTCTGTGCTGTGGGGCAAGAAGCAGCTGACGCCACAGCTGCAGTCCTTGTCACCTTTCCTTTAAGAATTCTTTCCCCCTCGGGATAGACTGGTGATGGGTAGTAAGGAGGGCACGTATTGCATGGTGCACTGGGTGTTATACGCAACTAATGAATCATTCGAACTTTACATCAGAAACCAGGGATGTACTGTATGGTGACTAGCATAATATAATAAAAAAACATTAAAATTTAAAAAATGCAAAAAAAAAAAGAACTCTTTCCCCCTCAACTCGGCTTGGTTAGTGCTTTTCATACAACGTCACAGACAATTTGCTTCCCATGAAAGAGCTCTAATAACCTATTCCCCTAAATCCACCTGATTAGCCTTAGCAGCTCTCCTGATCTTAGCCCCACACAGCAAACACCCACCAGAGCCTGGCCTTTATGTCCTGGTCTCTCTCCTAGATCCCCTCTTTCTTCTCGCTGTAAGGATACTAATTTTTGCTTGCTCTGTTTGATCACTTTAAAAGTATACCACAAACTTCTACCTTTGTCCTATGATAAAATCAATCATTAGATTTCATTGTTGTAAGTGTAGTTTGGATGAAATTTTCTTAATTAAGTTCTCTACCTCTTACCCCAAATGAATGGAATTTGCAGTGTTTTTAATACCTCTGACACAATCATGTTTGCTTCATTTATGGAGATAAAGGAATCTCTTCCCACTTTCATGCTTCAGAAGGGTTTAGAGCCATTTATAAAAAACTAAGCTTATGTGGGGCATGCTCTCTTCCAGACCATTTTTTTAAAAAGCACATTAGATTGGTCTGAAAACTTTTTCTAGACTCTTTAAGTAATTAAGTTTAAACTTTTACATATGATTATATGTAACATAAATGGAAACATTCTAAATGTACAACAATAGTGGAATAGTTACATGCTATCTGCTCATGAACGTGGTGATGTTTAAAAATCATCAGTGAGTTGTAAAATTACTAGTGATATATCAAATGAACTAATCATTTTTAAAACAATAGGTAATATATGAGCTTAGTTTTGTAAACTCTCAATATGCGTGTTGAGGCACAGAGGAAGCTTGGAAAGGAAAACCAGGCAGGCACATTCATGAGACTGCAGTGGTCAAAAACATTCAGACCTAAAGGGAGCTCGAGTATACATATTCTGCTCTCTCTCTGTGTGACTTTAGGGAAATAATTTTACTTTTTGGTGCTGTAGTTTTGTTTTGTTTTGTTTTCATATGTAAAAGGAGGATAAATAATAATGCCTAACTCTATATGGTAGTTGGTTGGATAAAATAATAGGTATCAAGTTCTTAACACAGAGCAATTGCTCAGTTAGTGGTAGATATTATTAACAATGCTTTGATTTAATAAATGTTAACAGTGGTTATATCTAGGCAATGGGGGCCTTGCTGTTTATTATGTTTTATGTTTTTGTCAAAATATATAATGGATACATTAATGAATCTAGTATGTATTTGATCACACACATGCTTAGTCCCTAAACAAGTTTTATCTCTGATAAACGTTGAGTCGCTTGCATTTGACTCAGATGAGATAAAAAAGGCAAAGAGTAGTACCTCTTTGGCACGGAGGAGGAACGAATGGCCATGGAAAGCCCCCCAGTAGAATGCTGCTTGTCAGTGTCAGGCTTACACCTGAACCCAAATCTTCCAATTCCAAGTTCACCATCCATTCTCCAAGATTAAAAGAAGAAACCTACTAGGTGAGCCTTTCTTGGAACAGAATGGAAAAGAAAATAAACTCCATATTCAAAATAACGAAGAGGTCCTGCTTTCAAGGATTCCTGTAAGATTTTCCCTGTTTTCCCTCCAGCTTTGATTTACATCTAAGGTAAAATATCTCCTAGCTGCTAGTATTGTCTAGTTTTTAACTGCTTCAGCTAGATTACTGACACCTGTGTCTTTACTGCACACATGGCTTATTTAACGACAATATAGTTCATTAGCGTGTTTTAGAAGTGAGGATTGGTTTAGGAGTCTTTATGATATTTCTGAAACTCCAGTGAAACCCTGGTGACTTCCTGAATCTCAGCAGATTACAGAAGACCTTGAGGTTGATGAAAACCTTTCCCGTACCTTCTAGGCAGACGCTGAGTATTGCTTTTTTAAAATTCATTAAGGAGATACAGGCATATTTGAAGATAGTGTCACCATGGAAAGAGAAAAACAACTAAATTTCCTCCCACCCCCTCTTTTTTTTTTTCCCTCCGTAGCTTAAAGGGAGCTGATGCTGGCAATGGGATCAGAGTGTTCGTGCCTGATATTGGAATGTTCATTGCTAGTCTGACCATCTGGCTCGTCTGCAGAAATATTGTTCAGAAACCAGTAACAGAAGAAGCAGCACAGTATAACTCGGAGTTTGAAAATGAAGAATTGGTAAATCTGATTTCATGCCTCTATCCTCCTTCTGTGATTTCTGAGGGCCTTGAACCTTGTAATAAGTCGTGTAAGAGTGAAATGTGCATAGCACTTAAGCTTTGGGGTGCTTGGCTTCTGTTATGTTGCACAGCCCCTGTTGTAGTTCTGATGGTTAGGCATTAGCCATCCACACCTTGGCCACAAGGAGCCAGTTAAAGCAATATGAGGGCTGCCCTTCGTGAGGCATTCATCCTGACCCAGTGTTCTTTTCATTCTCATCTAATATTATCTCAGATGGTTAACCTTTCAAATTCATAATATTGTGGCCCATTGTCTAGATACCTTAGTTATTACAAAACATTTAGAGAAGAAGTAACACCTGGTAGTTCTAGGACAAAAAAAGTAATTCCTCCCTGAAGGGAGGTTTTCTGGCCTATGAACCTTGCTCTTCAGAGTGGACTTGTGTTAGCATATTTTGATCAAGTTATTTTAAAGCATTCCAGAGATATATATATATATATATATACCTTTGGAAAAGTGTAGGAATTGGAAAAAGATAATGATAATGAGGAAACTTAATTTTTAGCTGTATGTTTTAGCAGAAAGAGTTTCAGAGAATCAGGGAGCACGTCACATCTCACTCAATGTGTGAGAGCGAGTCAGACAGCTTATCACTGTCCCCAGACCTGTTTCTGAACACTGCTTTGTTCTAATGACTGTACTTTGTTATGGGAGTTTCAGTGACATCGATTTAAAAAGTGATTGATTTGGCAATTGAAAGATGAAATTTACAAAGAAAAATTACTAAAAAGACTTACTCTGCATAGTTGTCACAAGACACAGCTACCAAATGTTTTTATTCAGAAGTTTTGGCAAGAACTTTTACCTGATAACTGAAGTTAATTGAAATCACTTACTTTGAGAATGGTAATCACAAAGGAATCAAGGAAGATAATTCTCGGTTATGGCAAATGACCTATGTGCCTCACAAATAAGTAGCAAATTGCCTAGTATAGTTAATAAAAACAAAACAATAAAGTGAGGCTATAATTCAACAAATCTATACAAACTAGAAATGATATTACTGCCGAAAATCATTATGGGTAAAAAATACACAATCACATTGATCACATTGCTTATCAATATCCTGCTATTTTTAAAGCAAATGTTAACAGGTGCTTGGTGTAAAAAAGCAATTATAGCAAGGGTGCAACTAACCCTATCTTGCCTTATGTCTACAAACTATGCAGCACTTGTCAGTGCCTTAAAAATGGGTTAAGACTATGAAAGTGCCTTTTCTTCTTGTTGGCTTCACAATTTTGAAACAAAGTTAAAATTTTAATTTCTAGTTTTACATTTGAACTTCAATTTATAATAGTTACAGTTTTGAAAATCATCTGGCTTTGATAATTATTGCCAAAAATTGTCCAAATTTGGTGAAAGTAAACCCACAAACTCTCCAGACTTAGGATTTTTCATTACTATTAGTTGTAAAGGCAAGGTTGTTTTTCAGATATCCTCATATTATAAATAGAGGATAAAGGATATTTATTGTAAATTGAGTAGACAGACTCTGTAGGCAGATGTGGAAGCTACTAACAGTGGCTGTGTAATGTTGAGAAACTTGTTTATTCTCTTTCTTCTGCAAAATGAGAATGATCATAATCCTACATCATGGAGTTGCTGCAAGCACTAAATGAAATGTCAAAACACACCTAGCACAGTGCCTGCTCGTTGGGTTGCTTAATGAATTGCTACTTGCTCTCCTCACCTTGCTTCCTCTTCTCCAATTGAAGAGGTCCTAGAGCTGTTACAAATTCAGAGTCCCCTTAGAATGACAGAAAGTAAAGTTGGGTGGTGACTTGGGTGGTGACTTTGAAGCCAAACCACTCAGTAAGAGAGTCCCTTCTGTGCCATGTATCACAGACAGCCATAAAGAATTGCAAAGCTTCTTATAAAATGAACTTCTGTCGCCAAGGACAAATGCTTTTTTCTTTGCCATAGGACTAGGGAAGCCTACATTGACTGATGGACATTAACGAATTTCAGGTTATGGTTAAGGTCACACATCTGGTGAAGAAGAAATCATGGAACCGTCACATGAATTAGTTCTAAAATCATGTTTCCTTTTTGATTTTACCCAGTTCTCAAAGATAGACTTATGGTACCTCTCTTCCAATTGAAACCCATTTAAATATCTGTACTCTGTATATTATTAATCACATTATTTAAAAATAACAAAAAGATGATAGACATTCTAAATATTATTTATTTGGGGCTTTGAGAAATACTAAATATCATTATTATAAGGTTGAATTTCTTCCCATTTAGATTTATTTTGGCTGCATTTAGATGTTAATTTCCATTCTCCTAGTGCACTCCATCCCCCCAGGTGGCCGGGGAGGAACAGGCTGGTGGGTGAATCTTCTGAGATGAATCCACAAGGAAATATTTCTTACATGTGAACAATCTGGCTCAAGTCTGAAAAGAATAGAAGCACATGGCCAAAATAAGTAGGAGAATTTATTTTGTTTTGGAAGGTCCCAACATATTTCCTCCCTTTTATAAATCTTGACATTTGCACTGTAGAATGTTTGGTTTTTCAGGATCCTTTGAAAGAATAGTGTTTGCTGGCATTGTTTCTTCTTTCATTTGTCTCAGTGGAGAAATGGCAAAACTAATCCATTGGTGCCTGCAAGAATTTCTTTTCAAATTCAGCATTGTTTTAAACTAGCAACTAATCCCTGAAGAAGACTCAGAGTCTTTTCTAATCTTGCTCAACTTGATAATGAGGCTCAAATTTGTGGTTTTAAAGGGCATCACAAATCCCTGGATTACTGGCAAAAAGCCCCAGGGGGAGTCAGGGGGTGGGGTGGGAGAATCTGCCCTGATATTGCATTGTTAGAGAGAATCTTGCATTGTCCGGAGAACAGACCTCAGGAAGGGAGCCAATTCCTCAAGTGCCAAAAAAGGTTCTCTTTCGACTGACATNTTCTCTTTTGACTGACACATCTGTAAGACCACCTGTGCAATGAAACACTTTGCAATTTCACCAAACTGCTGTTTTCTTGAATATTTCTGTACTACTAGCTCTTTCTAGCTATTTAATGAGATTTCAGACTTTATTTTTTTCGAAAGCAAATAGTATTCTAATATATTATTAATCTACATTTATGAGAAACTAAATGTTTATCCAAATAGGAATTTTAGTCATGACTTGGTCTGCTTAAATAGTCTGACAAATCAAATATGAAGCATAAAAAGAATATTTCAATATAAGCATCCACCATCTGTTAAAAATGCAGGGATGCAACATTTAGATCCTACTAATGTTTGGAAATTCATTCTGAGCCTTAAAACCTATACCCTCCTTTCTAATAGCTAATGTCCATTAGGCTCCGACAGCATCTGCATTTCGGCACATAAAATGACCAGTGGGCTCAAGTTTCAGCTTTGAGGTTCTTGAAGTTACTATTCTTTTTTTTTGGAAAGCAAGAAACAAAGAATGAAAGAAATCCATCTTTTAACTTTCACCTTCTAATAAGGCATTCAGCATCCCACCTGAGATTTAGTCCAAAATCACCTGTTTTAAGTTCTCTAGATCCTGCCTTTTCAGGTACGCAGACACTATCGACTGAAACATGGCAGCGTTCAGTAGAGTGGGAAGCAGGGCAACTACCCGCTTGCCCTACCAGCCTTGAGCTCCATGGCTTTTGCTGCCTCTCAAGGTCATTCTCAGGTACTAGGCAAGGGCTTACTGTCATATGTCCCCCAAAGTGCAGCACACTGGGTCTGTCTTCTCTGAGTTAAACACATTTACAGTTTGGGGGAATTTTTAATTGTGGTGATTTTAGATGCCATTAGTTTAAATAAAGAGAAAGGTTTTAAATGGAGGAAATCATTGGCCTGTTGTCTTCAAAAAGCTTCAGGAAAGCTCAGTATTTGCAGTTTGAGCTTCAGGGTGAGTATCACAGAGACAAGTTCACTTTAGATCGTGGCTAAATGTATCCCCCACTCTCTTTCAGCTACATCTCCCTGGACACAAGGTGAGAGCATGGAGTCCCTCTCATCCTTTCCTCTGAGAGAAACACACCTGGAGAGCATACCCACTTTATCATGTAGAAACTCAGGGACATTACATGATGGACAGTATGTTAATTGTGTGAACTTTGCCTAGCCTGGACTTGAATATGTGACCGGTCATAAAAATAAAGGAAAGAATAAGCAATTAGGAAGGCAGCTCACATACTTATACATTATTAAAATAAAACTATTCCAAATTAAATATACCTTCATTTCTCTCCCATTTGTTCATTCATTTAACAACATTTAACAGTGTGTGCCTGTTCTCTGCTTTATTTTTTAAAGAAAATCAAAGCTCCAAAGTAGACTTTTACCCTTATCAGTATGTCTGGGTCAATGTTTTCAGAAATTCTCAGAATATTTTATTCTGTCCTTGGTATATTTGACAGGCGATATTGCACATTTGAATTGCAAATAACAACAAAACACCCACAAGGGAAACTTGTTTGGGAGATTGCAGAGCCCCGTGTCCCTTCAGCAAGGGTAACATGGTTAGGCACATGTGCGTGGGGGGGATCCTGTGGGCCCCACTCCTGCCACCTCCACCTGCTCCAGAGGGTCTGCCTCTCCCTCACTCCTGTGAGGGCGGTGGTGCTATCCATCCTTCTCGAAGCTGTAAACACTGAGATGGAATTGTCACCAACTTAATGTCATTTAATTCCCCATGTTTCTTTCAGTGTATTGGTGGCGTGTGTTTGAGGACAGGAGCTAGATCTCCCACTCCTCCCTGCACCCAGCTTTCCTGCTGACTGCCCACCCAAGTTCACAGGATCACTGTTCACTCTGTTGCCAGAGCCCCAAGCCCTGCTAAGACCCTTGATTCCTTGGATCCCTTATCCGTTATCATCAGCAAGTCCTATGGGCGCTACCTTGACATTTTGTCTAACATCTGTTCACCTTTCTCTGTCTCTCCTGCCACAGTCCTCATCCCGCCTCTCAACCAGACCACAGAATAAGCTACAGCTGGACCTCCCCGCCTCCAGCCTCTGTTCTCACCCTGTTTCTCTGCTACCACACTCTCTGCCTTATCCTGATTATCTTTATAAAATTATAAATCAAACTATTGTCACTTCCTTGGGTAAAACACCTCATTGGATTCTCATTAAATGAGAACCAAATTCAGGCTCCTAACCTGAGGGCCATGGCATTTCCTGCCTCCATACCCTCTTCTGGGCTCTGTCCCACTCCCTCTCTGTGTGTCTTGGTGCCCACAACCCAATAGCT
>NC_048231.1:48483183-48494698 GCF_002007445.2 Ailuropoda melanoleuca
TGGAGACATCAGTATGAACTCATGTGTTGTAGCATAGATACAGATGGTTATATACACAAATATGTACAGATATGTATGTGACCATGGGTAAGTAGGCACACAAGTACTTCCTTGCTCTGTCAGCTGAGAGGGCATACAAGTGGTGACACCTCAGAAGCAATGAGCACACTTAGTGCCCAGGGCTTTGTTTCTAATACCATTCTCCAGCAAAAGGAGCCAGTGCTCCTTGGAGAAATGGCTGACTCAAGGGTTTAGTCAAGGACTATGAGTCTGGAGCATCTTGTAGTGCCAGAAAATAACAAAGTAATAGACTCGTCAAAGAAACACTAGAGCAAACTGAAAGAACTCCCAGTGGTCAAAGCTGGAACAATTTGAGCAACGAAATAAAGAAAGCAGTATTGGATTAAAACCATATCCATGAGTGCATATGGATACAAATACATATAAAATACAGATCCCATGAGTCCATATGGATCTAAATAAATGATTTAATAAATAAATAGGGGAAAAGAGACAATTCTCTCATATGAAAGAATTCCACATCATTCATGTTGATACTGACCCCTCAAGACGGTGGGGTATAACTTCCCACCCTGTTAGTGTGGGCTTAACATAGAACTTCTTTCCAAAGCGTAAAATAAGGAAAGGAGAAAAAAAGCAACTTTATGGTAGAAAAACCTAACAGCACTATCTCAGCTCAATAGTCAGAGTTAACCTCATCAATAATAAGTCATGTTGAAGGCATGTATCCTTGATGTGATGAGAATGGCATTTTACCTCTGTGATCTTCCTCCCCCCAAATCCATAACTCTTGGTAACCATGAGTAAATAAACAAACAAACCAAACCTAAGGGACATTCTACAGAATACCTGATCTGCAAATCTCAAATTATTCCAAAATTTAAAACTTACTTTAAAATATTCCTTGCAACATTTTCTATGTCAAATATATAGAGATATTCTTTATTATTTTTAATGGTGCATAAAGTTCCATAACACATGGATATGCCATAACTTACTTGAACATACCCGGTGGTGGTGATTTAGAAATTTAGTTGCTTTGTCCTATAGTAATAGGCCCATGCCCAATTAACATCCTTAAATATGCATGTATGCACATATGCAAGAATTTTTCTGTATCTAACACATAAATCCAAAAGAAGCTTTGAAAAGTACCATAGAGAAAGCTGTACATAAGAACCAAAGGCAGGGGACACCTGGGTGGCTCAGTCGGTTAAGGGTCTGCCTTCGGTTTCGGTCATGATCCCAGGGTGTGGCATCAAGCACCACATGGGGGCTCCCTGCTCAGCAGGGAGCTTGCTTTTCCCTCTCTACACTGCTCATGATCTCTCTGGCTATCTCTGTCTCTCTTTCTCAAATAAATAAAATCTTTAAAAAGTAAAAATAAATAAAAATAAAGAAATCCATCATCTTTTTTTTTTTAAAAGCAAATGCTCTAAAAATATTGAGGTCTTGAAGGCTTTTATGTCACCTTCCTATTGCCTTTATTTTTAGTACATTTTCCCCACAAATTAATGATACTTGTATCTTTCTTTTCCTGTAAAATATTCCATTTCTGGATTTCTAGAGTACTTGGTTTATTTCTGCAATGAAATACCACCCAGAAATTAAAATGACCTTTATTATATATGTGCTTAAGAGTATATACAAATATGACCACTTACATAAAGTCAAATTCATATAACAATAGCATGCATTATTTATGGATGAAGCATATGTAGCAAAAGTGAGTAAAGGCTTATGGAAATGATATGCACTTATCTCAAGATAGTGTTTGGTGGAGAAGGGGGAGGGGGAGCATGAGAATGATGGGCAAGGCCACTACTTTTTTTTTTTTTTGCTTAAGTGTAAGAGAAGAAGCAAATGTGGCAGAATGTTAGTATAAGTTTTGTCTTTATATCCAATTTTTAAAATTTAAAAGAATTTTACTTATATGTGGCTTAGTTCAATCCCTTGCATTGTGGACAAATAATTATAGGATTCTTCTTCCCTCTGATACTTCAAAGATGGATTTGCCTGTATTGGCACCTGTTGAATGTACCTAAATGTAATCCTTTCTCCCTCTTCTTTCTCTCCACTTTGTTCTTTCCTTTTCCTTTTTTAAAAATATTTATTTATTTTATTTGAGAGAAAGAGAGAGTGCATGTGCATGCACATGGGTGTGCATGAGTGGCAGGAGGAGCAGAGGGAGAGGGAGAGGGAGAGAGAATCTCAAGCCAACTTCCCGCTGAGTGAGGAGAACACTGCAGGGCTTCATCTCAGGACCCTGAGATGACGACCTGAGCCAATACCAAGAGTCAGATACTTAACCAACTGAGCCACACAGGCGCCCCGACACTTTGTTTCAATTGAAGCAAAGCCATATAAGAGAATGAAAACTAACGTAAGGAAGAATATTATTCCCTCAGGCATTCACCAAAATAGTACACAGCTCTCCGTCTGTCTTTTATTTCCACATTCACTAGGTAATAGATGGTGCTTTAGTGCCTTCAGTAATGGCTGTAAAGAAAAAATTCAGGGCTGTATGTAGTGTTTCTCTTAAATACTTTCATTGTTAAGTGGACAGTTAAAAATGCATCATAGTTGGGGCACCTGGGTGGCACAGCGGTTAAGCGTCTGCCTTCGGCTCAGGGCGTGATCCCAGCGTTATGGGATCGAGCCCCACATCAGGTTCCTGTGCTATGAGCCTGCTTCTTCCTCTCCCACTCCCCCTGCTTGTGTTCCCTCTCTCGCTGGCTGTCTCTATCTCTGTCAATAAATAAATAAAATATTTTTAAAAAATGCATCATAGTTATAAAGGGGATAAGAAAAGAAACTTCAGGTAGTTTTTATTAGGAGAAATTTCCAAAATATGCAATAAGTAAATAATTCAAGTCACATATACAACAGGAAAATTACTATTTATTCAAAATTAAACAATCCGAAAGCTAAAATTATTTTAAGTTAAAAAGACAAAAATTCTAAGACAAATTAATGGAAAGTTATTTTCTGTCTTTTTTTTTAAGACTTTATTTCTTTATTAGAGAGAGAGAGCATTCACAAGGAGGGGCAGAGGGAGAAGGAAAAGCAGACTTCCCAGTGAGCAGGGAGTCCGATGCAGGGCTCGATCCCAGGAACCCAAGATCATGACCTGAGCCATGCTTAACTGACTGAACCACCCAGGTGTCCCAACATTTTCTGTCTTAAAAGAGAAATTCTCACACACTTCTGAGGACCAGTGCACATTCTCACACCTCATGCCTCTACTGATGCAGTACTGTATAATGGAATGGAGGTTCCCACCACTGGCTGCAAAGTTGTAAAAGATCATAAATACTTTCCAAATCTTGAAAAAAAGTTGTATCATATTAAAAAAGTCTTAATTTAAGATATACTCTATTTACTTAAAAATGGTGGCCTATATAACGCAAAAGAAGTACACAGATTTCAGTCCAGTCCAGTTCCAAAAGTCCGTGGAGCCACTGACTTATTTGGTTTAGATGTAGATGTTAACTCTCAAGTTTTATTTATGAAAGCTAGCTTAATCCCAAGTATCATGCCTCTGTTTTTTGGCTGTCTTTTGGTTTGTACTGTTTTTAGAAACTCGGGAAGTAGACATTCATGAGCAGCTTAGTGCTCTCCAACCTGTCCTCACTAAATACAAAACTTCAAAGAGAGATGCTGATCACATCCAACAGGAAGTGTGGCAGATGGTAGGCGCTAGGTCCGCGCCTTCTTCACCCATGAGAGCAGATCCCGTTGGTTGACTGGAGGCCATCAGATCCTGGCCTTGTTCCTTCCATTCTTTCCGGGTCTGGGATTTAGCAGGAAGCGTTTTGGTGTGCCAGCATTCCTTTTACAGTGCTAGATCGGGGAGCTTCTCTGCCAACTAGCTGTCAGACACTCCAACGACACAAAGCACAACAGAAAATATGTGTTAGTGTTTCCTCAATGATTTTAAAGACTCTCCCCCTGTACACACACCAATAAGGGAATTATCATCTTCAATGTTGATTATATTGGTAGTTTTAAGAACATTAATTACATTGTGAAGAGCAGTTCTAAATGTTTATTTTGCTTTTGTTTTATTTTATTTTATTTTATTATTTTTCAATTAACATATAATGTGTTATTTGTTTCAAGGATATAGGTCTGTGACTCACCAGTCTTGTATAAATACCCGGCGCTCATTACAACCCATACCCTCCCCAATATCCATCACCCCGTTACCTCATCCCCCCACCACCCTCCCCTCCAATAACCCTCAGTTTGTTTCCCAAGATTAAGAGTCTCTTATGGTTTGTCTCCCTCTCTGGTTTCATCCTGTCCTCTCTTCCCCTATGATCCTTTGCCTTGTTTCTTAAAGAAGATATGAGATAGATACACACACACACACACACACACACACACACACACACACAATGGGATATTACATAGCCATCAAAAAATGAAATCTTGCCATTTGCAACGATGTGGATGGAACTAGAGGATATTATGCTAAGCAAAATAAGTCAATCAGAAAAACACAATTATCTGGGGCGCCTGGGTAGCGCAGTCCTTAAGCGTCTGCCTTCGGCTCAGGGTGTGATCCCGGCGTTCCGGGATCGAGTCCCACATCGGGCTCCTCCGCTGGGAGCCTGCTTCTTCCTCTCCCTCTCCCCCTGCTTGTGTTCCTTCTCTCACTGGCTGTCTCTATCTCTGTCAAATAAATAAATAAAATCGTTTAAAAAATAAATAAATAATAAATAAATAAATAAAATCTTAAAAAAAAGACAATTATCATATGATCGCACTGATAGGTGATATTTAAGAAATAAATATTTATATTGAAAGATGTATCTGAGGAAAAGGTTAATTAGAGATGGTCAAACTTTTAGTAATAGACTACTGACAATATTCTGACAAGTGTTTCTGGATACTGTATTATAGCAGGTCATTGCTGTTCCATGAATTGTTTGAAACAAATTTTCAATAAGTTAAATACAGAAATGTGTGTAAAGAGAGAAAACATTTAAAACCTATATAGCAGTTTGGCATTGCTGTGGCATTCAGGCATGTGATTATTTTTCTATTAATTACTTTTTATTGTATTTTACAAATGTATCTGTATGCAATGGACAGGTATTTCCTAAATGGTCCTCATAGATGGTTTGGGGAACACATTTTAGAAAGTGACTGAACTTGTCCTTACATCTATTTTCATTACAAAATCTGTAACTTTTGATTTTCCCTGAAACATACTCCTCACTAGCACTATTGTATTTATAATTTGTCACTTAAATCACTTTGAGACTTACAAATAATATGAAGAGACAGTGAAAAGAAAAGAAGAAATTTTCCTGAGGTTCTTTGATAAGAGTTAAAGAAAGGTGAGTGTGGAGGGAGATGCAGGAGAATGTGCATTTCCATGAGGGGCACAGAAAAGGAGAAGGAATCACTGATGAAAAAGATGCTGGGGAGATACATGACTAATACTCCTGGTAACAATGACCTAGAAAACTGCAGTTGTATCTGAAATGAGGGAAGGAGAGGAAAAGTGAGTCAAGAACATAATCATTCATTTTTTTATATGTGGGCTTTTAGATTAGATATTTATTATCCAGGTTGTATTTACAGGTGGTAAATCTATGATAAAAATTTTCTAAATAGAATCCCCTACTTCTGGGTAGATAGGTAAGCAGATACCATTATGCAAGTATGTATGTGTGTTAGCCGGGCAGGTGTTTAAAAGTTATATAAAGTGTACTGGACTAGCCTTCCTGCCATAATCACAGTGAAAATTAGACAACGTATATGAAACAACTGTTTTCAAACACTGGACAATTGGAAGTATAGGATTGTGGTGCTTGACAGAAGAGAAAAAAAACAAGGTAAGTTCTATGATTACTCCAGATTTCTACCTGATAGCATTTACTGCATGTTGTATAGAAAGGTGAACCCCAGCAGAGCATGGTAGTCTTGCTGGGCTGCAGAAAGAGAGCCCAGAGTTTGGAGAAGCTGAGGGGGCTGAAATTTGTGGCACAGACTAATAGGAGGGAGCAGGATGGAGAAAGAGCTCCAGAAATCTGCATGGGTTCACCCAGATACTTTAGCTGGATTCTAAGCTGTGCACACATAGGGTGAGACTCCATTAAGCCGGACAAAGCAATAGTCCTGGGGAAGGAAAAAATACTGAGAAAGTGCAAACTCAGTAACTCCAGAGCTCACAGAGGGTTGGGAAAGCACTTTAGTTCTAGCCAATAAGAATGGAGAGACTACTCTACTAAGTCTAACTGTTAACAGTCTAACTGTTAAACTAGTTACACAATAAAGGCAACTCCAGACCCACAACAATCAAACTTAAGAACAAGCCTGCTGGGATAAAGTTGATCTGCAAGGAACTTACCTGCCTGCCAAAACAAAACTCAACATTCTTTAAAGGAGGACAACAAAATCCAGGCCCTCAATAATGTAAAAATTACAATGTCCAGGATCCAGTTGAAAATTACTAGACATATGCAGAATCAAGGAAAAATAATCAAGAGATGACCTAGGAAGGACAAGCTCTTTAAAACAGCTCTTTTAATTGTTTTCAAGATTAAAGAATATGAACATAATGAAGACAGAAACAGAATATTTAAACAAAAAGAACAAATTTACAAAAAGAACAAACGGAACCGGGAATAGTTTAAAAATATCATAGATGATATAAATCCACTGAATGTGCTCAAGAGCAAATGAGATACCACAGAAGAAAAGATGAATCAACTTAAATATCGGGTAACAGAAGCTATTCAAACTGAAGTGCAAAAGGAGAAAAGAGATTGAAAAATTACAATAATAAACAGAACCACGGTGACCTGTAGGATAATTTCAAGAAATTTGACATAAATGTAATTGGAGTCTCAGATAGGTATGAGGAGAGAAAACATTTTAAGAAATAATGGGCAAGTGTTTACCCCAAATGATGAAGTATATAAACCCACAAATTCAAGAAGTTCAACAAACCTCAATCTAAATAAACACAAACAAGTACCGCCAAGCCACAATATAATTAAATTTTGTAATTCCCATGGTGGGGAAAATATTAAAAGCAACCCAACAGAAAAATAGAGTATGTGCAAGGGGACAATGATAAGAATTTTCACAGTCAGAAGTGATGCCCATCAAAAGGCAATAGGACATCTTTCAAATTCTGCTGGAAGAAAATTTAAAAAAATCAATGCATAAATGTGTATTAAAGGATGTAGGTGGAGAAAATAAAGGTCAAATAAAGATTTTTCTGGAGAAACAAAAATAGTATTTGGCACTGGCAGAACCACACTACACAAAACATTAAGGGATGTTCTTCAGACTACAGAGAAGTGATTCTAGGTAGAAACTTGGAGCCGCAACTAAAAAACTCTTGGAATGAGATTCCCCTTTCCTCCACCTATCAATGAACTTTTGTGGAGATATCATGTCTGAGGACGCAACGCTGAAATCATGACCATGAAAGAAAGAGTGTGAGAGTGCACACCAACAAAGCATTGCAGACATCAGGGAAAAGAGAATACACCTGAGTGATTGTTCACTGAATCAACCACCCTGGAACTATTCATCTTTAGGCGTTGAACATTGATAGAGCAGTCCATGTCAACCTGATCAAAGTGTTTAAACAGGCAATTTTAAGACTTTCACATCTGAGTCCTTGAAAAATACTTCTGCAATGCTTGTGTTTACAGCATTGTTTTGCATTGATTACATGATTGCAACCTAAAATCTGTGATTGATATCTTGAATTACTCTTGAAAATGTATTAGTAAGGCTACTCCTAAGGCCAGGCTTGTAATAAATCTGAGTATGGACTGTTTGGAAAACTATTGTAGGTGCTATAGAAGATGCCAAAAATTGCATGATATTGGCCCTTGAGGAGTTTACAACCTATTTCAACACACAGGACACAGACATATAACAGAAGACTAATGATATAAGACATTGTGATCTGTGCTTAAATGAGGACAATAGACATTAAATACACCAAAATATTAACCACACATAGCAGTTGAAATAGGTCTGGGGAGTGGATGGGATTCATATTGGATCAATGGATCAAGAGAGACAATGGACAGGGAAGTCCTTCCTAATGAGAAAAACCAAGAGATGCAGGCAAGATACTTACTGGTCTGCCAGGCTGGAAGTTGTCCCAGTCAATTCCTATTAAGCATCTAGCAGGATTTGATAATAACTACAGCCTGGTAGTGTGATGTGTTGCCCAACCTCCATATTTCCCAATGGGAGATTTTGCTGCAGTTGCGATATTACTATTTGGTGCAATTTTGCAGAACTCTATGGCATATTTCTTAAACTCTAAGAAATGACCAACCATCACGTAGGGATCCAGCTGGGGAGTTGCATAACTGGGTAGAATTTTGAAATGGATTATTATTTTTTTAAGAAAATAATTTTGAAATGGTTTTCCTTAGAGCAGGAAATGTATGTTCTCTGTGTGAGAAGGAAGTATACGTGGGTATTTATGGGGCACCTGGGTGGCTCAGTTGGTTAAGAATCTGCCTTTGGCTCAGGTCATGATCTCAGGGTCCTGAGACGGACCCCCACATCAGGGTCCTGCTCAGCGGCGAGTATGCTTCTCTCTCTTCCCCTCCCCCTGCTCTCTCTCCCTCTCTCTCTCAAATAAATAAATAAAAATCTTTTTTTAAAAAGTGTATATGAATATTTAGATTATAACCTGAATGTACCATCAAGAAACTATTCTCCATTTATTTCTCATTAACGTCACCATATACAAATATTAGCTGTTTATAGTGCTGTTCAAAAAACAGATACATCATTCCAGCTTGACCTTTCTGGTTCTATATTTTTATACAAGGAAGAAATTAATACCTGTCTGATTTGAAAAGAAATTTACTGGCTGTAGTGCTTGCAATCCGAAAGTATTTTACTTCAGATATTTGCAAACCCCATATCAACAATTCCAAGTTGAACTGGCAGAAGAATTATTTCCCAGTTTTCTGTCTGTCATTTCTAATTCTCACAATATCTCTTCAAGATACGTATTCACTAGCCTCATTTTCCAAGGGAGGAAATTGAAGCTCGGAAAAGTTAAATGTCATAATCCAAGGCCACACAGCTGATAATTCAGGCAGGATTGGAATCCATATCTAGATTCCTGTTCTTTTCATTGAGCCTTATAGCCTCTGATTATTTTTAAGTTTATTTTGAGTTCATGCTAAGGCCATTTAACTCAAGGGATTAATTTTAAAATCCAAAATATGATAGAATACATACCACCTGAATCTTCATCACTTTTTTTGAACCTTTAATAATAAACCCACATGTTGTTACCCTTAGACTTATGATCATCAGGGTAGGGAAAGAGCGGGCAGAGATGGAAGAAAAAAGAAAGGTTGGTTATTTTTAAGTGGTTGGTGATTTCCCACCAAGTTACTTGCACAGACTTCTTCAGGGTACCCATATTTGCGTAAAAGATCAGGTCCCCAGTGGCAGTTGGGGCAATGGCAGTTAGGGCTAGGTTTATACCTTCAAACACAGTTCGTCTCAAAGGCTCTATACTTCCCTGTGAACAATGACTTGCTTACAGAAAGGAGGCTTCACCTTTCCCTCTTCGAAGTCTATTTGCTATTTGTTCCTGGGTACTCACCTGACTCAGGTGAGTGTGTATAACAGTCAGTGAAAATGACCGCTGATTCTTTTGGCTTCTTGTGTTTCCTGAACCTCCAGAATAATCACCATGGGGAGCACTGGGACCCTTGCAGTGTGCCACTAAACCCCTCTCCAGGGAAAATAGTCTCAGAATAGAAACGGCAAAGCAAGCACCCTGGAAGTCTGGCAGTGGGAAAATCTTCATCTTGATGGAGCTATGCCAGGCTTCAGCAGGCCTCCTCCCTTCTGAGCTTCTTTCCTAACCTACAGCCCACACTTGGCACACAAACTCCCTGAGAAATATCTCTCTCTTCTGCCCACTTTCCCTTTCTATTTTTTCCCTCTATTCAGTCCCCCATTTATTTCGATTAAAGGATGTAAGGTTAAAATGAGAAGATTGTTAAAAGATAGTTTCTCTAGACAATTATTGCCCCAAAGCAATCATTTTACTCTACTTGGAAAGACTATATTCCCTGGTTTCATAAGAGAATTTAAAACCTGCCCAGACTTCTATCAACCTAACTGCATACTCATCCATTCTAGTTAGCCAATGCTTATTTAACTGAAGAATATGCCTCCCGGTATCATGGGAGGCCTGAATCATAAAGAGCTCTGAGATCTGGAAAAGAAAAAGCTAAATGAAAAATGTGATGTCCAACCTCACGTGCACTGGGATGGTTACTATCAAACAGGAGAACCTAAAAAGTGTTGGGAACGATGTGGGGAAATTGGAGCCCTTCTGCTCTGTTGGTGGGGGTGTAAAACGCTGCACCCATGATGGAAAACAGTGTGGAGGCTCCTCACAAAATTAAAAATAGAATGACCCTATGACCCAACAATCCTATTTCTGTCCGAAAGAATTGAAAGCAAGGACTTGAAGAGATAGTTGTACACTTGTGGTTGTAGCAACATTATCTACAATGATTTAAAGGTGAAAGTGTTCATCAACAGAGAAATGGATTAACGAAATGTGGTCCATACATACAATGGAATATTATTCAACCTTAAAAAGGAAGGAAATTCTGACCCAGGCTACAACATAGATGACCCTTGAGAGCATGATGCTCAGTGAAATAAGCCAGACACAAAAGGGCAAATACTACATGATTCCATTTGTATGAGTGCCCTAGGTAGTCAAGTCCATAGAAACAGAAAGTAGAATGGCAGGTGCCACAAGCTGAGGAAAGGGAGGAATAGGGAGTTATTGTTTAATGGCTACAGAGTTTCAGTTTTGCATGATGTGATAGTTCCAGAGATTGGTTGCAGAGCACAATGACTATAGTTAATATTACTGCCCTGTACACTTAAACATTTAAGACGGTAAATTTTATGTTACATGTATTTTACCACAATTAAGACTTTTAAAAATGTGGTGTTATTTTCAGTATTACACAGTTTTTTGCAAGTGGCTAGGTTTCTGTATTACTAGCAACCAAGCAGATGTGGTCAGAATGAACCTGAAAACAGGTGGAGGTTTTATAAATCTGCCAACATGTGCAAATTGAAACAAATACACTGCCAGTTCATATTCACCGTATGTTGTCAGATATTATGAGTGCTCTAGAGGAAGAGAAAAAAGTGCAAAGCAAGTGCCCCCTGGCAGGTGGAGAGGCATCTACAATGAGCCCACAAAACCCCCAACAGAGCTGAGAGTCAGCTGTCCATTTGGGCCTACAGGGGAAGAAGAAGCAAAGTTCTGTGATCAGAGATACTTCTTGTAGCTGTGATGTCCTCTTCTATCAAAAGGTGAGGGATGAATTTTTACACGTAATAATCTGAGTAAAGTGCAGTTTTGGGGTCTTGAAGGAATGATCCAGGCTGCTCCATAGTTTGCTCTTTTGGATATTTGAATCTCTTATTGCTTCTTTTTTTT
>NC_048231.1:48494807-48495008 GCF_002007445.2 Ailuropoda melanoleuca
CCATGCAATACATGCCCTCCTTACTACCCATCACCAGTCTATCCCATTCCCCCACCCCCTCCCCTATGAATCCCTCAGTTTGTTTCCCAGAGTCCATAGTCTCTCATGCTTCATTACCTCTTCTGATTCCCCCCCCTTATCCCTTTCTTCCCCTACCGATCTTCCTAGTTCTTATGTTCCATAGATGAGAGAAATCATATG
>NC_048231.1:48495108-48496689 GCF_002007445.2 Ailuropoda melanoleuca
TTTTATTAGCAGGAAATATTTTTGTAATGCTAATTACAAAATATTTGGCTAGACTTAGAAGAAAAGACCTGTAAAGAGCAAGTTCTAATATAACATATTTTTCTGATAAAATTGAAGAAAGTTTAGTTTCTGTTTAGCTTACTTTAAAATCTTGAGCAATTCACCAATATGGCACTTGCCTTGTGATAGAAAACATTAAGAACCCTGAGAGGTTTTACAAGTGAGGGACATGTAGTCCTTGAATATCTTATAACTGAATGAAGAACGTAACATAAGAATTAAAGGAAGTTCTCATCTAAGAGATACAAATGATAGAAAGATATGACACTCACTTAACATAAAAGTTTTATTCACTTAGCAAAATCCTTTCTTAGAAAAAGATCATATGAGGGGCGCCTGGGTGGCACAGCGGTTAAGCGTCTGCCTTCGGCTCAGGGCGTGATCCCGGCGTTATGGGATCGAGCCCCACATCAGGCTCTTCTGCTATGAGCCTGCTTTTTCCTCTCCCACTCCTCTTGCTTGTGTTCCCTCTCTCACTGGCTGTCTCTATCTCTGTTGAATAAATAAATAAAAATGTTAAAAAAAAAAGAAAAAAGAAAAAAATTCATATGAAATGAATTTCTAAATGAATCATATTTGTACAATTTCCCATTATAGAATCAGATACCTTCTGATTATATAGTAGAAATAACATAAAAAGTAAATCAATTCAAAATTTAACAAGCCTCATAAAGTTATATTTCAAAATAAATGATTAATTGTATAGCTTTAAAATGATCAAATTGCCCTATAAATGAAATTTAACAGAAATATATCTTCCAGCAACGCTAGTATATAATGTCTGGCTTCAATGGCTGAATCATAGAACTGTGGCATTTCAGTAATGCAGGGACTTAATAGGGGTGATTGGCAATTAAAATGTAAATTTCTAGTAGGTGTTCAAGGAGTTAGATTGGTTAGATTAATGGTATTAGCANAAACTCTAGTATATAATGTCTGGCTTCTATGGCTGAATCATAGAACTGTGTCCAATTTCAATATTTGCCCAATAATAGCAGCATTAGCTGAATGCTAAATCCTGTCAAAAACAAAATAGTTGCTCATTTAGCTGAACTTTGTAACATGTTGCCACATATTTGGCATTTCAGTAATGCAGGGACTTAATAGGGGTGATTGGCAATTAAAATGTAAATTTCTAGTAGGTGTTCAAGGAGTTAGATTCGTTAGATTAATGGTATTAGCATTACATCATATTAGATTGGATAGTATTAGATAGATTTTTGAACCAGTGTAAAGATCAGCTGGCTACTGTTGGCATCAGTTTTATACACATGCACACACACCAGCACACATATATATGATTTAAGGATGTATATTTTATATTATATGTATATATTATATGTTTATGTACATATGTTATTTAAAGATGTATTTGCATATACAGAAGAATAATGAAATATCTAGAATAGGGTGGATTAGCCTAGGGCCAGCTCGTAAATATATTAAAAACAAGATGTTTTTACTCTATGTTAGGGACATATAGTTTATTGCATCTTCCTAATATTTTCCTTTGTTTTTAAA
>NC_048231.1:48497552-48555338 GCF_002007445.2 Ailuropoda melanoleuca
AAAAAAAAAAGAAAAAAGAAAAAAATTCATATGAAATGAATTTCTAAATGAATCATATTTGTACAATTTCCCATTATAGAATCAGATACCTTCTGATTATATAGTAGAAATAACATAAAAAGTAAATCAATTCAAAATTTAACAAGCCTCATAAAGTTATATTTCAAAATAAATGATTAATTGTATAGCTTTAAAATGATCAAATTGCCCTATAAATGAAATTTAACAGAAATATATCTTCCAGCAACGCTAGTATATAATGTCTGGCTTCAATGGCTGAATCATAGAACTGTGGCATTTCAGTAATGCAGGGACTTAATAGGGGTGATTGGCAATTAAAATGTAAATTTCTAGTAGGTGTTCAAGGAGTTAGATTCGTTAGATTAATGGTATTAGCATTACATCATATTAGATTGGATAGTATTAGATAGATTTTTGAACCAGTGTAAAGATCAGCTGGCTACTGTTGGCATCAGTTTTATACACATGCACACACACCAGCACACATATATATGATTTAAGGATGTATATTTTATATTATATGTATATATTATATGTTTATGTACATATGTTATTTAAAGATGTATTTGCATATACAGAAGAATAATGAAATATCTAGAATAGGGTGGATTAGCCTAGGGCCAGCTCGTAAATATATTAAAAACAAGATGTTTTTACTCTATGTTAGGGACATATAGTTTATTGCATCTTCCTAATATTTTCCTTTGTTTTTAAACAGGTTGTTTGGTATCAAATCAGTCATTTACACAGACTGTTCCAGCACCTGGAAGATCATAGCAAACCCAGACCTGTCGTGGTATCACCATGCCAACCCCATCGTCCTGCTGGTGATGTACTACACGCTGGCAACACTTATCCGCATCTGGCTACAGGAGCCCCTGGTAAGGATCGAAAGGTTTTGGTGATCTCATGGGCAAAGTAACCTGGAAACTCCAGGGGAAATGGTTCATTCCTATTAACTGCTGACTAATCAGGGCTATATTCCAAAACAACTGTAGTGTTCTAGTTCTAATATTTTATTTCTGTGAAGAGCACGGTGTGAAAACAGACGCTAGTAGACCAAAGCCTGGTTTCCCTTCGATATATCACCATGTGTTGGCAGGAATGGTCAGTGGTGAGGAGAATGGAAGACATTGTCATTGAGCACTTACTGAGTACCAGGCCATAGGCGAAGCTGTTCCTATATATTATCTCATTGCATGCACTACGTAACTCTGAAGAATAGGTATAGTACCCATCCTAGAGATGAGGAAAATGAGGTTAGAGAGGTAAATTGGTCTGAGCAGTAGAAATCAGCTTCAAACCCACATTTGACAACAAAGCTAGGGCTTCAGGGACTACCCAGCCTGTTACCATGGTGACAGGAGTTTCAGAAACTTCTCAGGCCTCTAACATCTGAGGATGGAATAAGGACACCCCAGTTCTCAATGGTGCCTGGAGCCTCCTGAGTACCCCACTGTGAGGCGTGGGGACAAGGGGGTTTCCTCTCGCTTGACAGAGAACTGGTTTATTCCCATGGGGGTATTAACACGGTACATGGAACTTTTAAGGGCAGGGCCAGAGAGCCTGGGTAGCTTCTGTCTTTTCCCTTTTGGTGAAAGAAAACACCAGCCACTTTCATTTCTTCCCATAATTGACTCTAAGAAGCTCAGTCCTAAGGTAGCTTTGGCACACGAGGGAGGAAAGTAGTGTAGACGAGGGTTGTCACACCTCTCATCCACCACCTGCCAGGGGAGCATGCACACCTGAGAAACCATTCCTAATGAGCATGGCTGCATGAAGTCACTCGTCCTCTCCTATCACTTCTAGATTAGGGCCTTTTCTGTGTTCACACCTACAAGACTGTTGCGCACACATTCACTCATGCAGCCTCACAGGCAGACAGCAAATATTTATTGAAAGCCAACGATCTCAGACGCTAAGCTGGGGGCCAAGGATAGAGCATTGCCCATAGGCAAGGGCCCCACTCAGAAGAACTGGACATTTTGCAAGAGAAAAAGCCATCCAAAACAAGTAAATGGGATCTGAGTCAGATAGCACAATGGAACCAGGGGAGATGCATGTCCCCGTCCCTCCCCAGAAGTGCTCCCTGCAGATATGAGGCTCTGTCCTGTCCTCCCTCCTGTGTGACATCTCCTCCCTACTGGGCAGACAGGCCCGGGTGATGAGGGCCACAGAGGCAGTTTTGTTCACAGGATTCTCAATATGGCATCTTTCTGTGGGCCCACTGATGGCAGCTGCATGTAACAAAATGCTTTATGGGGTCATAAGAAATCCCAATCATTTTGTGTTACATTTTTCTCCAACTCGCTCCCAAAATTTGTGTGTGCCCATAAAATGCTTTAAAGTGAAGTCATTGTGTTCACTTCCTCCATAAACACACGGAAGGTAAGGGATGTGCACATATGTGCAAATAAAAGTGTATCCCAAAGAAATTAAAATATATTATGGGAATGGTTTCTGAACAATGTCTTACAAGGGATGGAAATTGCTTTAAGCCATCCAAGTTAATAAGAGTTCCAGGTGTTCTTCACTTTCTCTGTGAGAGCTCAGGCAGCCCCACAGAACACCAAGGACTTGTGTACCCCTGTTGTCATGCTTCCATATGGGTGAAGGCTGTGTTATTGCCCCTCAGGCCCACGAGACATTCGGCTTCCTCAGCCTTGGGCCCTCTGGGGACAAAAGAAAGGAGAGTTAACAGCAGTCTTACAGACCACAATGTCTAGAGGGGTGTGTGGAGAACAGGGCCTAATTCATACCAGGGTCAACATTTCAGGGGGCCAATATTTTAAATGGGCTGGGACACAGCACTTTGTCATTGAGGCGATGATGGAAGACAGGTGGCTGATTATATCATAGTTCCAGATGACCTGGCACATTTTATGAAAAATTCCAGCCAGCAAATGTGAGTTCAGAGGTGAAAGTCTATAATGCATGTTTGAGAAAGAGAGAGAGAGAGAGGGAGAGAGAGAGAGAAAAGCAAGTGTCAAGTGTTAACTATTATATGGGCTCCCACCTGGCAGGCAGGAACTCCCACCCAGGGCATTTGGGTACTCCCCATGGGTGCTCTACCCTGGCACACTGGAACCCAGAAATTGGGCACCAACACTCTTAAGTTCCCTTCCTGCACTCCAGTATCAGTGGTGTTTAATGCTTTTTTTTTGTTGTTGGAGCACCTTTTTTTGGGAAACCATGCAAAAGCACCCAAGGACATTCTGACCCAATTCTCTCTCTTTTTCTTTGTATCTCTTCTAGACCAATTGTCTAATCTAGGCCAGTGTCCCGTAAGGCAAGGTGACGGTTTTGTGCATTACATACGTTCTTCCTTACTGTTGTGTGTAAGCTCTAGATGATTCTGTCTTTACTTAATTTCTTCTTAATTAAAGATTGCCTGTGGCTGGGTTACGCAGTCCACTGAGCACTTTTTTGGAAGTTCTTCCTTTAAGAACCATTTGCGTAGTATAGTTTGGAATACACAGTGGGAAGCTGAGGGTATTTCACATGAGAGCATATCTCTGTAATTTATGGGGATTAGCAGGGGTCAGGATGTGATATTGATGTGCTGAGCATTTACAGGGTAGCATTGGTGTCATTCTTAACGTGTCTTGATGAAATCCCATATATCATATACATTAATTTAAAAAATTGATCATTATCAATGCACAGATGAAAAACTTTCTCTTGGTCACTCAGGCCACTGAGGGAACTGCTATTGGAAGCAGAGCTGGTCCTGTGGGTTATTCTGTGTCTCAGGTGCAGGAGGACAGGACCAAGGAAGAGGACAGAGCCTTGGCTTGTAGCCCCATCCAAATAACAGCTGAGAGGAGGAGGAGCCTGTGGTATGCCACCCATTACCCAACTGACGAGAGAAAAGTAAGCCACGAGAAAGCAATTTCCATTTCCTAATTTATTTTGCTTCTTTTGTGTTATATTGCTGAATATGAGTCATGTATCATATGCAAACTCAGATTGCTCATAGTTTATAGAAATAGTCTTATTTTGATGTCTCAGTAACAGAGAGCTGTATTCTGAGAGGGGAACCCAGTGCTTCTGAAGGAAATATATGGTTCCACCATACCCTATGAGAACACCATTTTATATTTTAGTGCTTTCTATGCAGTCTCTTAGTCCTCAAAAGAAAGATTTAATTAAAAAATATATTTGTGTTTAGAACAAACAAACCTAACAAAGCAACTGTTAGCACGGGGCAGGGAAAGTCTCAGTGTAAAATACGTTGCAGAAAATAATTTCACTTCATTGGATAGCCAGCCACAGTAATAACTCAAGTAACCACTTACAGAAGAACAAAACAGTCTTTATGAATATGATTAAGTATCTCTTACTACTCTGAGGCAACAGTATGGATTGACAAGGAAAAGTGAGTCACAATGGGTAATTCATATAACCCTTTGAGCATTTATTGACCATGTTGAACTCAACTCCGTGCTATATTGACTCATTAAAAATGCCCATTGGCAATGTTGTAATGACAAATACAAAGCATTTGCTTGGTGCTATGTTAGACAATTGAGAAGTAGATTCTCTGATTTATTTGGTGGCAGGTGAGTTTCTCTAAGGCACGTGGCCTTATTCTAAGCATGGCTGCCATGTGCTGAGAGAGAGCAAAACAATGAATGAGCTGGCTTAGGGGGTAGATGGCCTTGTGGGCACATGTGGTGCCCTAAGGTGTCTGAGGATTTCTAGGGGCCTTTCTCTCTCATAACACCATGTATTAGATTATACAGTTTCTTTTACTAAATGACAGATAGCCATCGAGGATAGCTCAGGAATTTTTCAAATGGAGGTCTGTGGACCTCTGGGGATTCCTGAGACCCTCACAGTGATCCACAAGCTCAAACTCTTTTTAAAATAATATTTAAAATAGGTGCCTTCTTTTCACTGTGCCGACGTGTGTTCTGCTGATATAAAAGCACAAAGCAAATCCAGGCGGTGGCAGGAATCCCCACAGCCCTGCCTTTCATGGCCATGCAATCAGAGAAAACAAAGCAGCCAGGCCAGTTCACTTAAGAAAGAATATCCTTGATGGGCCAAAACTAGTTATCCGTTTTCTTAAATCTCCACTTTGGAGTTCACCGTCTTTTTAATATCCTGTGTGGCAAAATGGGAAGTCGCACAGTGTACAACGTGTGAAAGTGTGATGACATCTTGCTGAAAAGCACTTGGCCAGGTGTAGGAAGTGTGAGATGAACTAACTATAGCCCACCGCACACCACAGCCCCTGGAAAGAGCCGCTAGTGGACAGATTCTGGGTATTCAGAGGTGGGTATTTGGCAGGGAATTCCTGGCAAGTAAATGAAGTGAGCCCGTCATTTCAAGGCAAATAACTGACAGCATTTGTTGCCAATGGTAAAATTTGAACTTTTGAGTGAAAATTAGAATATTAGAAAACTTGTATCCATTCTTCAGAGCTTGAAAACTTCCCCATACTTGAGGACCTCCCTGATGAGATTAGTGGTGAGATTGTATTAACAAATGTGCTTTTTAAATATTGTGTAATGAAATATGTCAATATTTGGTAGACTGTATAACTCACTGAGGCAAATCACCAGCACATGATACAGCAGTGGATTTGAATGTAACCAGGTGTGAAACTTTCACTGATACAATCTCAGATCCCACTAGCTGCTGATCTTCAGGTTACTATCACTCATTGAGTTTGGTGTAGTATCAAAACAAAACAAAACAAAACAAAAAACTGTCCACAATTATCTGGCTAGCCAATTGAAATACTCTTTTGTTTTTCAAATACAAAGCTTGGTGAAGCCAGATTTTCTTCATATATTTCAACCAGAATAACATAATACAACAGATTAAATGCACAAACAGATAGGAGAATCTAGCTATCTTCTTTTAAGCCAGATATTAAAAAGATATGCAAAAACATAAAATAATACTACTTTTTTCACTGTTTGTTTTTTAAATATAGCTATTTGAATAAAGTGATTTATGTGAACATAATTTTGAGGAAAATTTAATGTAACTAATAAATATTTTTAAACCTCAATTTTTATTTCTAGTATAGTAGATATTGATAGGACCTACTAACACTCTTTGGGACTCTCAGTGTTTTTTATGATTATAAATGAGTCCTGATCCAAAAAAGTTGGAGAACCATTAGCAGAAAAAGTACTTATTATTTGAGGGGGGTCCAAAACACCTGGCTAATATAGTTTAAAACCTTAGTCATGTAATATTTCGTTTGTCGTAGACAATATGTAAATCTTAAAATAATCTCAACTTGCATTACAAATCAATTTTTCTTTAGTACGAAACTTCTATTTCTTAAAAAGTAAATATTTTCAGTATTCTGCAGAGGTCTCAAGTGTTCTGGGAGTATTAAATGAGGCTTATTCTATTAAAACAAAACAGTTGAAAAATATGATCAACTTTTGTAGTCACATGGCTTATGACTGGTTACTTGCTGTCACAATTAAAAGTTAACATCAGAAGCTGGAAAACAGTTATAATAACATCCAGTTCAATTATTTGTCCGTTTATATTTTGCATGGCAATTTTAACATACTAGCATCTAGCTAGTTGAAGGAATGGGTATGTGCATAGTAAAACTTTACAGATATATATAAACTTTGCAGTGCTTTTTGCTTACAAATTAACATTGCTGTCCTGCATTGCTTTTTGCAGCTTTTATCCATGACCCAAGATGACTACAAACCATCTGCTGTTAGTATATTCTTAGAATTATCATTTATGCTTGTGTAAGTGATGTAGAAGTGATACGAATGGAATTAGCTCCTTTCAGTATATTTTAATGATCTATAAAATTTCCCTAAGTTTTTGAATATTTTTCCTGTAGAAATTATATCAGTTTATTGCTGTTATAACACTAATTCATATAATATGAGCTCGACTATAGTCATCCAGAATGTATTTAAACTTTTAAAAGCCACATTGGAGGGTTTTTAAAAGCATTTTGCTCTGCAGATAGCCCTATTACATAATTTGAATAGGAAGTCTTGCATGTTCATGGACACACACACACACATATTTATATTATAAAGCCAAAGAGAAAGGAAAAAAACAAGAAATTGTACTTGGTGTACGAAGTGTTTCAGCCCAGAAATTGCAAGCTGGCAGCATCAGCAAAGATCCCCAGAGGGGGTGCCAGCTAACCTGAGACTGTGATAGTCCAGTCATCTGCAGAGCTGCACTGGGTTGTGGGCAGGGCAAGGAGGGGCCAAGGCAGGGGTGCTCTGGCTGGGGCGTGGGAAAGGTTGAGAGTTCCAATAGCTGGAGGGAGGGCTGGGAGGAGAATTCATAAGAACAGAGGCTGGAGAGGTGATCAATCAGATCAGGAATCCTCAGGCAGCCTTTTCCAGGGTTTACACTTGGTACTGAGAACAAAGTGTGCCTTGCATGGTGTTTAGCAGAAGCACGAGAAGATCAGATTCAAATTTTACTGGGACCACTCTGGAAAATAGATGTGAACAGAGGAATGTACACAATTCGTTTTGCTAAAGCGGGTGATTGACGGCCTTGTTCAGCTCGCAGTCAGTTCTTCACTGTAGAGTTCTGCCTAGCTAGCATAAGGCAAGGAGGCAGTGTGTCCACACTGAAAACTGGAGCCGCTGTCACAGGTGTGCCTTTGCCCCGCGCTCCCCTGCCAGGGCCTGCTGGTGACTGTGAATGGCAATCCTGTAGATTACCACACCATCCACCCCAGTCTGCCCATAGAGAACGGCCCTGCCAAAGCCGACCTGTACTCCACCCCACAGTACCGGTGGGAGCCCTCCGAAGACTCCTCAGGTAAGGAGCCCTCTCTGCTGCTTTTGCCTCCTCTCAGGCATCCACTCGGCGTCTCTTTGTGTCCCATCGTTTATTGTGTGGGTTCTATTTTTCTAACCAAGGCGTTGTCTTCCATGGTCAGTATCATGCAGCTCATTTCCTTCAGGTCTGTATTTTGCCCCAGCATATTGCAATGGGTAGTTTATCCTTCTATACAAAATAAATGGTATAATTGGAGCAAATTTTGAAAAATAAAAGGTAAAAAATTATTTTAAACATGTCAACTTATTTATGCTGTTAAATCTATGTGTATATGTGTGTTTTGTTTTTTCTAGAATTTGATATTGTAATTATGGCCAGTTTTTCTGGTTAATGGATGAATGTTTTCAGAAAGAGTTCTTTTTGTCTAGTAAAAAAAGGGAGGGGAGGGAGGGTCAAAACTTGTACTGGCCTATTTTCATCCTTTCTCTCAGTTTAATATGTTGAAGGAAAACAGGCGGTTACTAGAGATGACAAACTGGTGACTGTGACTTGGGTTGTGTTTTGTTTTGTTGGCCTACGCAGTATTTTCTAAAGTGAAAGAAAGTAACCAACATTTTAAAAGTACAGCTCTGACTGAGATATGGAAGTTTCTGGAATTCCTTGAACAATGTGAATATCTGGCAATACTAGCGCCTATCGTTCCTGCAAAGCAACAGTTGACTCAACTGCTGTTGTCACTGTCCTGACAGAGACCACGCCTGTCACCAATTCATAGAGCCAGAATTAACTAAGTTTACTATTGAGGGGAGTAAAAAAGGCAGACTACATGCAGGTGTTTTCTATTTATATGAAATTAAACGTAGAGTTGTTACCCATGATCCTACCTTGAGTAAAGGGCCAGCAACTGAGCAACTATCCAGCCTTCATTATTGATACATTCAGCTTAATGTATTTTTTTCATAATTCTTTATGAAAATGAAAAACTACAATTGTGATGTTCTGTGTAATCAGCATGCCCTGCAGTCGCCCCTGACCTGGCATCCACTGAGCAGTACAAAGGTTTAGTCACACTCTGCAGCCTTCTTCAGTAAGGTCAGACTGAATTCAGGTCCCTAGGCCAGCAGCCCTGCCCATTCTCCCAGCCCCAGGTAGCACCTGCCGGCTCCACGGAGCACCAGACTCCATGAGTTAATACCTGTTTCTGCTTCCGACATGCGTATGTTTCAGTTTGTAAGTTGGACTTAAACCAAGGTTTTCACTTATCGAATAGCTCAAGGAAATACCGCACTTTCTAAAGTGTGCTCTTCAGTGTTTTGCCATCAGAATCACAAAGGGTGGGCCCAAAAACCAGCATTTGCGACTTCTAGAGGTTGAAACACTCAGGTCACAGCCAGGTACCTTTTCTATTCTTTTCTCTTTATGACTTAACATAAAGAGAAATTAACAGAATTTGGCTGCTAACAGGGCAAACTCACACATTCTCACATCATAATTTGAAATTTCAAAGGTAAAACAAAAGCTGGAAAGTTATTTTTTAAATTTGAATCTATATATGCAGACAGCAGTACAACCAGATGTATAGCACCAGGAACTATAAAATGCATCAGACGCAGTTTTTCCTCACTATCTCCAACCTGTGGACTTCCCCTTATAGACCCCAGTCCCAGCATTGGAGGGGTGGAGGGCAGTGGGCTTCTGCACGAGCAAATACCACCACCTCACTTAGAGAGAGGCTCACTTCTGGAGGCTGCGCAAGGTGCTGTGCACACTGGTTTTTTGGTGGTTCATGTTTCCTCTTTATGGTGCACCACTCCCTGATGTGACCTGCTCACATGTAGCCCATTTAATTTGAACAGGAGGACAGAAGGGACATTTCATATAAGTGTGCCACTCATTACTTCATCTTTGAAATCAAATTAGTCTTCCTGACATGTGGGAGAGGGTCCTGAGGAGAAATCCTTCTCTCACCACTATGCCAGTACTGTCCCATTGCTCGTCCTCTTCTCCTCAGCCCTCCACACTTTCTCTTGCTTTTGATGTGATATTTCCATCCTTAGTATGACTTTCCTGCTTCAGCATGACCTAAAAGGAAACTATGGACTACTGAGCTCATGCAGACAAAGTCGTTGGTCAGTTGGTTGCTTGATTGGCTTTCTGTACCTTGACTATATCGTACTCCAGATACTGTTTGTGTTAGTTATCAATTACCGAATAACAAATTACTCCCAAACCCAGTGGCTTAAAACATTTGCTGTCACAGTTTCTGTGGTGCAAGGATTGGTTGTGACTAGGATGGGCTTCTCTGGCTCAAGGTCTCCATGAGGTTGTAGATAAGCCGCTGGCTCAGGCTGTGGTCTCATCTGAAGGCTCGCCTGAGGAGAATCTGCTTTCACATGCACCCACGTAGTTATTGACTGGCCGTAAGGTCTTGCTGAGTGCTCGCCAGAGACACCATTTCCTTGCCACCTGGACCTCTTCTCAGGGCAGTTTACAACGTGGCAGCTGGCTTCTCTCAGAATGAGCAAGAAAATGAGAGAAAGTGCCCAAGGCAGAAACCACAATCTCTTTAAACTTAATCTTGGAAGTCATATTTCATCCCTCCTCTTTGTTAGCAGCTCATCAGAGGTCCCACCCACACTCAAGGGGAGAGAACTACACAAAGGCATGAACATCATGAACATCAGGAGGTAGGGAGCATTGGGAAACATCTTGGAGGCTACCTTCCACACTCTCTTAAATGGAAATTTTCTTTCTGGGATTTCTGAGTGCAGGATTCCATTACACTGACCAGGCAGCACTTACTGAATCTGTTTGAATTCTTAGGGCTTTGTTAGTTGGAAATAATCTCTGAAGTCTTAAATAAAAGTCTCTGCTAAAACCATGTATGTGCTGTAGTGCTGGGGACATTTATCCAGAATTTACGTATTAGCATTAAGTTATATATAAATTATTTCTCTATCTAGAAAAGAAAGAAGAAGATGAGGATGAGAAGGAGGAATTTGAGGAGGAAAGGAGCCATGAGGAGAAACGAAGTGTTAAAGTTCATGCCATGGTCTCTGTGTTCCAGTTTATTATGAAACAAAGTTACATCTGTGCCCTTATTGCCATGATGGTATGTATGAGAGGGGACCACCATCATGCTCGACAAATGCCCCACCATCCTCTTGTGGCTCGCACAAATATCTAATCTTCCTAATGTCTTTGCAGGGAATGGTTGGTTATGTTTATTTCTCCTCAGATCTTCATACTACAGATTTCAAAATCATGCTGTGATCTATTTAACCTCCTTTTAAATATTAATATGTTTCTCTCAAATTAGCCTGTCAAATGAGACTGTTCCCTATTTTGCCACTTTAAAAAGATTTATTGGTGGTGCACCTAGATGGCTCAGTTGGCTAAGCATCCAACTCTTGATTTCAGTTCAGGTTGTGATCTCAAGGTTGTGAGATTGAGCCCTGTGTCAGGCTCTGCACTGAGTGTGGAGCCTGCTGAAGATTCTGTCTCTGCCTCTGCCCTCCCCCCACTCTCTCTCTCCCTCTCTAAAATAATAATAATAATAATAATAATAATTTTTTTAAAAAATTAAAGGATCTATTGCATAGTTTTTCTGTGTGGTATTGAAGGTGTCCAAGATTAACTGCTTTTATTTCCTTCAGACAGTGAGGGTTACATTCACATCTTACCCTAAATTTGAGTGATACTTTACTCCACCTTAGCTGCAATAAATTTTTACCAGTATGATCATCAAGCAACTAGAGTTCGCAAGAGCTTTTCTGATTGTGAGCGCTCAGTTAATGCATGTTTATATTCACTTCTAGGTATGTCTTCCATCTCCAGCATCACAACTTCAAAAAAAAAAAAAAAAAGTCCTTTGGCCTAGAGATAGAAGATAAAAGAAAGTCTAATTTGTAACCTTCCTAAAAACAAGCTTGTATGGGAAATCTGACTTATTTTTGAGAGGCCTAACACTTATCTAACATAAAACTCTTCCATTTTGGGGCACCTGAGTGGCTCAATTGGTTGGGCATCTGCCTTTGGCTCAGGTCATAGTCCTGGGGTCCTGGGATTGAGCCCCGCATTGGGCTCCCTGCTCAGCGGGGAGCCGCCTTCTCCCACTTTCTCTGCTGTTTCCCTCCATTGTGCTCTCTGGCTCTCTCTGTCAAATAAATAAATAAAATCCTTTAAAAAAATGAATAACTCTTCCATATGTTGTGCTCAATTGTGAGATCCCATGACCACTTTGATGATAAAAAATGAAAATATTCTATACTCCTAGGGTGAAAATACCTAAACAATGTTTCTCCAGGCACTCCCTCAAGATTTCCAAATGCGCCTGCGTGTTTAGTCAACTTCAGCTTCTAGTAAGGACAACTGCACATCTGAGAGAGGGCTAGCAAAGAGAAACCTCTTTGGAATTAAAGATGGCTCACTTAGTAATTGAAAACTCTATTCTTTAAATAATATAATTCTGTGCTCTTGGTACTTTTTGACCTTTTTGATCTTTTGATATATCAACCTCTAATTTAAACTGTAACAAAATTCTAATTTTAAAATATCAAATATAAATGCAATTTACAATTCTGATTCTAAACTCAAAAGAGTATATATACACTTTTCTTCTCTCTTTCTAAAAATAAGCCAGTTAAGTTTGCTCTTTTTTTTTCCAAGATTTTATTTATTTGAGAGAGAGTGTGCACAAGTAGGGGGGAGGGCAGAGGGAGAAGGAGAAGTGGACTCCCCACTGATCAGGGAACCCGATGCAGGGGGACCCTGAGATCATGACCCAAGCTGAAGGCAGATGCTTGACCAACTGAGCCACTCAGGAGCCCCTAGTTTGGTCTTCTTTTGTAAAGAAATAGAGCTTTAAAAAAAATTTGGAATACACATTTTGCTACTTAGTAGAAAAAAATCTATTGTAAAAACAACATAACAGAGCAGATCCTTCATTAAAGATGTGCCCTTGTCTGGTGCCATTTTCATTGTTCAACCGGAACCATAATATTAATGTTTCTAAGAGTGCCTGCCTTCCATGGAAGCACCCCACTGCAGCAGATTTTTAATCACAGACAGAAAGGGCAGTCCAGAGGAGCCAAGTCTGTTAGAATGATACATATTTATTCAAGACTACAAAGTATGAATTTACTACACTGTCAGACAATCTGGAAACTGAACATAATGCAGAAGTATCCCAACTACCACGACTGAAAGGCATAGGTGACTTAGACTAAAAAGGAAATAGGTTTAAAAAAATCCTCATAACTTGTTTTTCTTCCTCTATTACCCTCACCTTCCCAAGAATAGTGTGCTGGGTGGTGAGGGGGAAAAATCTGCTAGAATTATAATATCTCTGAAGATTATTCTCCTGGGTGATGTGCAAAAAATGGCAGTCACACCTCCATTTCATACTGGGATAAATGTGTTAAATACACTACTTAATGCAAATGCAAAAGCTTTAAATGTTACCTAACTTTTGATAAATGATATTTCCAAGAATTTGTATTTTCATGAAAATAATTCAGCCTTGCTAATAGTTATCAGTCACTAATCTAATTTTAATAAAAGCAATTTTAATTTCCAGTTTATGTTTATCATATGTTTCAACCAAAAATTTTAAATAATTCGCCACTTAAAAAGTTAGCTGTCCTTCAGGACAAATTTGCAAATTGCTGAGGGGAAATATTGGTTTGTTCCATGCTGACTTCATTTATCTTAATATTTATCTATTTTCCAGAAGCAAAAGAGAATTGTAAATCATTTTAGACTTTACAACTAACTCTTTGTAATTCATGATATTCAGGAATACAATTGATTTCAATTAGCATCAAACATATCTAGAAAATGCTTTTAAACGTCTTTTTACAAAGATTTAGTATCAGAGATCACGGTAAGAAAGGATGGATTTCGGGAAGTTAATAATAGTCTTGAGCCTGATTTATGTATTGTTCCGGTAGCTGCCCTTTGAGATACATTTCTGATTCTTTGCAAGTTTCATGTGAATGGAAGAAGATATATCATTTGTCCAGAGTCTGATGGCTCTTCAGTCCTACTCCTTACAGAAACTGATTGTTTGGAATGAGCAGAAGCCAAAGACACACCTTCCTTGTGTAAATATTCTAGTTTCTGTGGTGTACATCTTCTTGGATCATCCCAGAGTGATCTCTGAGGCCTGACTTGTGTGCTTACCCTAGTGATGCCCATGTTTCCATTTCAGAGCACAGGTATGGCCACGTTTACCTGGCACTCTTAAATAACTTAAATTACTCTGAAGCTAGTTTGGAAAAAGAAGGGATAAAGCACTTACAGTTGCTTCTAATACCGTAAAGTAGGGTGAAGATGAAGACTTTTATACCTAAAGGGAAAAAAATTTGGAAAGAAGACACCCGTGCCCTTGGCTCCGTTCCCCTCAGGAAGTTATAAAACAAAGTTCTTCTCAGCAAGATAAGTCTTTTCTTCAGTTGGTCCCTACGCCCCAGGCTGGGACATCTGTCCATGATTTCACCACTCTCTCTTCTCCCTGGACTGAATATTATCGACGTTTTCCTTCTAGATAACGTCTGACTTAGCAGAGTGGGGGACTCTATGTTGTACTCATTGCCATTGTGTTGTCTCTTCCCTTCTCCCTTGAGGCTTGGAGCATCACCTATCACAGCTGGTTGACTTTTGTGTTGTTGATTTGGTCATGCACGCTTTGGATGATTCGCAACAGAAGAAAATATGCCATGATCAGCTCCCCTTTCATGGTTGTCTATGGAAATCTGTTGCTGATACTACAGTATATATGGAGTTTTGAACTTCCTGAAATTAAAAAGGTCCCAGGATTTTTGGAAAAGAAAGAGCCAGGAGAACTTGCCTCAAAGGTAAGTGAATAGGAAAACAAGAAAACAAAACATTGAAACAAATCCACAACAATCATGATAAGCATATCCAAGCACAGACTTACTCACATGGGTTTCACATATTCAGTGCTTCACAAAAATGAATAGATTAAAAACTTTAAGGAATAATGTATATTGCTTAGCGGTCTCTATAATTTAAACTCGAATAAATATTACACTGTGCTTTTAGATTGTATTAAAATAACAAGGCTTTCCACTGAAAGGAAAAATATAGTCTCTTATATTTTAATATCAATTACAGTATAGTAGAAATAACATGGGGAAATAGGAAAATACAGTGTAAAATGTATCCAAGGGTTTGAGGGCTTTCTTTGATCTCCATTTTCAAAACAGGCTGAACACATTGCTGTTACAGATAATCACCGATTATTAGTAAAAACATTTTCCTTCAATTATGCCTTAAAAAATATTGTTAGCAGCAAAAATTAAGTATGGCACTTATTTTTTTTCCTTCTGCAGATTATATGATATACCTTCGGTTGTAGCGACAAGGTCCATGATCTTTCAGTACTCATTATTTTCATGGTCCATTTTAATAGCTTTTTTTTTTTTAAGATTTTATTTATTTATTTGACAGAGATAGAGACAGCCAGCGAGAGAGGGAACACAAGCAGAGGGAGTGGGAGAGGAAGAAGCAGGCTTCCAGCAGAGGAGCCCGATGTGGGGCTCGATCCCCTAATGCCGGAATCACGCCCTGAGCCGAAGGCAGACGCTTAACCGCTGTGCCACCCAGGCGCCCCTAATAGCTTTTACTTTGGAAGATTATATGTCCCAACCTTTCTGTTTTGTGGACAGCATGGCAGACTCTAAACACACATGCCTATTGGGTTGAAGACAGTGAAAGCAGTCCTGAGACATTACTCCATAAGCCTTGAACACTTTTCTCCTCTAGGCAGAGAATCACTCTCTGAAAGAGACATCAATTTACATCACATGAAACCCACCTTTCCTGAGAGCAAGCACCTTTCTTACAGGTTACCAGACACCCCGTATCCAAGGCAACCAGGCATGAATGGGGTGCTAGTAGATACCAAGGGTTAGCTCTTATAACACACTTTTAGTGAAGGCTGTTGGGGTAAAGGAGAAACTCTTAACAGGTGAATAGTGATGACAGAAATTAGATCATAATCCCCTGAGTTCACAGACCATGGCAACTTCCTTTCTCTCTCAAACTGCACTCCATGCTGACAGTCCCACAGAATATTTTCACTAACAAGTCACCTTTGTCTCACACTCTTCCCTCTCCTTCTTTCCCTCCCTGACTTTCCCCTTAAACACACACCCAAAACTGGTAAGTTAGTCTTTTCTTTTTAAGAGAAATTCAAAACCTCATCCTTTGACTATGCAAATCAATTTCAGCCTGACTTGGAATATTGGTGAGACATCTGAAAATGTATGCCAGCTAACGGGTTGAACTACCTCCTGTCTAATCTAAAATTAACAGCCCTGGGGTGCCTTGATGGCTCAGTTGTTTAAGCATCTGCCTTTGGCTCAGGTCCTGATCCCAGGGTCCTGAGATTGAGCACCTGGTCAGGCTCCCTGCTCAGTGGGGAATCTGCTTCTCTCTCTCCCTCCTCCCCTCCCCCTACTCGTGCTCTCACTCTCTCGCTCTCTCTCTAAAGTAAAATTAAATTAAATTAAATTAAATTAAATTAAATTAAATTAAATAATAGTTCTTGGGGTAGGGGGACATTTTTGGGAAAATAATTGTAAACAAAATTCAGTGTAATTCTGGAGAAAATAGGGTCTGCACTTATATTTTAATGTACCCAGGAGCTTAAAAAAATGCAAGGCTCTATTATAGATAACAACACAACCCAAGATCATAAAATTTCTATCATGGTGACTTTTGTCACAGTACATTTTTAAACACACTGCCGAGTACTAAATGGGTCACTGTGATGGAAAATGAGGGAAAGAAAGAATATGTCTCTGGTCCTCAGAGGTCTGACTAATCTGGGGGAGCCAGACTCAGCTCCTAGGTAGCATCCTTTAGCTGCTAGAGTGTCTTCCCCACTCCGTCAAATTACATCAACCATGCCTTCCAAACCGGGCTTGTAAATCATACCTTTTCCAGGAAGGGTGCCCCATCTGCTCCTGAGTATTCCTAAGCTCTTTAGACATGCATTAGAGAAACAGAATTATTTCCCAAATTGCAGCTATAGTTCAATTTTTTGTGAGTCCCAGAAGTTTAATGCTAGGTTTTCAGAAGTGTAGGCACTCTGGTTCTTGACTTCCATAGGCCTTAAACACGTTGTCCCAGGCATATGGGACTGGTTGATGCTGAAGGCAAAGGAGAAGTGGATATTTACGGATCGTCAAGTCAGCAGTTATGCAAAATAAAACTGACCGATTCATTGCCCTATTTATTTTTTTCATGTCTTTGGCTAATATTTATTAAAATCCTACTACAAACCACAATGAGATGCCACTTCACACATACCAGGATGGCTAGAATCAAAAAGATAAACGAGGGGCACCTGAGTGGCTCAGGAGGTTAAGCATCTGCCTTAGGTTTAGGTCATGATCTCAGGGTCCTGGGATTGAGCCCTGCATCAGGCTCCCTGCTCAGTGGGGCGTCTGCTTCTACTCCTCCCTCCCCCAACTCCTTCTCTCTCACTCACCCTCTCTCAAATGAATAAATAAAATCTTTAAAAAAACAAGGCAGATGATAATAAGTATTAGTGAGGACATGGAGAAACTGGAACCCCATAGACTGTTGGGGGGCATGGAAAATGCTGCTTTGGAAAACAGTCTGTCAGTTCCTCCAAAGGTGAAACATAGAATTGCCATAAGACCCAGCAATTCCACTCCTAGGTATTATGCCCAAGAGAACTGAAGACCTATGTCCACAGAAAAACCTGCACATGAATGTTCATAGCGGTGTTATTCCTAATAGCCTCAAAAAAATGTAACACCCTCAATGCCCATCAACTGAGAAATGAAATGTTGTCTGTCCGTACAATGGAATATCATCAATAATAAAAGAAGTGAGATGCTAGCACATGCTGCAGCAGAAATAAACCTTGAAATATATCATGACACAAATAAAAGAAGCCACCGACCAAAGGATATTTAGTAAGTAATTCCATTAATATAATATGCCCGGACTGGGCAGTCTGTAGGGACAGAAAACAAATTGGTGGTTGGCCAGCACTGAGGTGGGCTGAGACGGGGTCATTGCTCTGGGGCTTCAATTGGTCGCACAACTCTGTGACTTTACTAACAACCACCGAGTCGCACACTCTAAATGGGTTAATTGTACGGCAGTAAAACTAACATGAAATAACGACGATGTGCCAGGTCCTGTATTCCCTGAAGTAAGAGCTCCCTAAAAGCACCAGTTTTTTTGTTTTTTCCTAGCCCTCAACAAAACCTTAATATACACGTATGGACACTTAGAACAATTCTTCCTTCAGCTTTGGGAGATGAATGGGATGTTAAAGGGTTCTGTTTTCCGGGATGAAACGTTCCTCTTCCCATCTGTGGAATTCTTCATCCCAAGGAACATTGCAGAGTCAACGAGTATTATGGAAGAAATATGTCTTCCTGTTGCAATTGTGCTTGTGTCACAGTTGGGACAGGGAAGCAAGGACTAGAACCTCCGGGGAGACCAGTTGCCAAAGCTAACTTCCGGCCCAGATGGAAGTAGTTTGGGCTGTCGGGACACCTCCCCTGGGCCCCGGCCCCCTGCCAGATGTCCTCCTGGCCTTCGACATGCTTGCTGGTGTCTCCAGCAAAGGGGATTCCAAAGCCAGTGACTTTCAGGTGAAACCCAGTGGCTGCCCCATGCCATCTCAGACAGAGAGGCTTATTTGTTGTGTCTCCGCTGAAGGGTGGAGAAAACATTGTGTATGTTGAATTGTATTTACACTTCAAATGGGTGTTTTAATTCTTGTTTTGCTAATTCTCTACTTTCAGATACTTTTCACCATTACTTTTTGGCTCTTGCTGAGGCAGCACCTCACGGAGCAAAAAGCTCTCCAAGAAAAGGAAGCTCTTTTATCTGAGATCAAAATCGGAAGTCAGGAAAAAGAAGAAAAAGGTAAATTAGTGTGACTAGAGAGTTTTGTGCTCTGCAGAATTACAAAGAGAGGGCACCCCACATACATCAGAAAGCCTCTGTGCTTCAGACCAGATAAAAGCCCAGCGTTAACCTGGAGTGATGGAAAACCATGGGGACGATTTAGTGCGAACGCAGGAGCTCACGAGGAGCTTTTGAAAATGCGCTGTCATTTGATCCTCACAAAACTGATTCCCACTTAAGGGAAGAAGAAACAGGTTTGGAGAAGTTAAATGGTTTATCCAAGGTCACACTTTAAGAGACATGAAACGATCAGAATTTGAAATTGATATAGTCGTTTTAATTTGTGTTATTGTCATGGGCAGGGGCCCCTTATTCACAGGGGATGCATCCCAAGACCCCAGTGGATCCCTGACACTGAAGATAGTACTGAACCCTAATGATACTATGTCGTTTCCTGTACATCCATGCCTGTGATAAAGTTTAATTTATAAATTAAGCACAGTAAGACGTGAACAACGAATAATAAGAACTAATATGATACTACATGGTAATAAAAGTTATGTGAGTGTGGTCTCCCTGTTGCTCAAAATATCTTCCTGTGCTGTACTCAGCCTTCTAGTGACGCTGTGAGTTGAGAAAATGCCCACGCGATGAGATGAAGTGAATGACGTAGGCATTAGACTGTTCTTGACCTTCTGACCATGTGTCAGGAAGAGGGTCATCTGCTTCCAGACTGTTGGCCTCAGGTAGCTGAAACAGTGGAAAGCAAAACCATGGAATGGAGCCAGGGGAACTATTGTACTTAGCTATCATTGGATACTGGAAATGAAGTTAGGTATTATAAAAAGATGAGAGTAAAATATTACCAGGTTCATATCTTTTTTTTTTTTAAGATTTTATTTATTTGAGAGAGAGAGAGACAGCCAGCGAGAGAGGGAACACAAGCAGGGGGAGTGGGAGAGGAAGAAGCAGGCTCCCAGCAGAGGAGCCTGATGTGGGGCTTGATCCCAGAACGCCGGGATCATGCCCTGAGCCGAAGGCAGACGCTTAACGACTGAGCCACCCAGGTGCCCCCCAGGTTCATATCTTTTAAACTGTATTTCAGGAAGGTTATGAAACTTGATTATGATTCATTATAAATGCTGCCTTGTTAGTGGAACAGTTTGAAGTCATTCAAATCACAGAGTAACACATAGAACATGTGCCTCCCTGCCCCCACCACCCCCAGTCGGAGTGTGGCTCCAGGCGGGGAACCAGCTAAGTGTAACAGCACGGTCTTCTGTTTTGAAGATGATGAGCAAGACATACAAATGGAAGGAGAGGCCGAAGAGAAGGAGGAAGAAGAAGCCAAGGAAGAGAAGCAAGAGAGAAGGAAGGAAGAGGACGAGGAAGAAGATGATGACCAGGACATCATGAAAGTGCTGGGCAATCTGGTGGTGGCCATGTTCATCAAGTACTGGATATACGTCTGTGGAGGAATGTTCTTCTTCGTCAGCTTCGAGGGTAAAATTGTGATGTACAAAATCATCTACATGGTGCTGTTTCTGTTCTGTGTGGCCTTGTATCAGGTAGGTAAACCATTGTCCTCTGTTTTGTTAATCCTGGTAGCCACCCCAGGAATACATGGAAACTTCCTTTGACAAGATTCTAAATGACTGTAATCCCATGAACATGTTACCTAACATGATCGAAGCAGGTCAAACATTACACATTAAGAAGGAAGGGGGAAATGACTATCTTCAGCTTATTCGTTATTTTAAAATTTGGGGCCCTTAAAAACTAAAACAAACAAAAAAGTTCATGAGTTTTTCAAAACTTCTTGATTAAAAAAAAAACCCTGTATAATTATGTTCATTTTTGAATAGTCATTGAAGAACAGTGGCTGGATAATCTAAAATATGGGATGATACCTAGTTCACATGTACTTCAGACTTTAGAATCAGAAAACTGTGTATGTGTATACTCATCTATATGCATAATGCATGAACTGCTTTAGTATTTTATTCATTAGAATTTATAGACGATTCCACTAAAATGAGTTAGCCTCTCCACCAATTCAGTTCTAACTTACAGAAAAATCATAGCTCAGTGATAGAAACAAGTGCAACAGGACGCTCTTCTTGCAGGCAACCAACAGAACAAATAAAGCAACTACACAAATTCACCTGTAGAGTTAAAAGTATCTCAGCTGAAATTGATAAAGTTTTGAAATACTTTTAAATACTGAAAGTTCAAAACGGAGGCAGTTTTTCTCCCAGCAATAACTACCATGATGGCAACATTGACCATATCATTCCTTGAATGGCTCCTATAGACTAGCTTGTAAATATGATGAGTTCATCCTCTTATCAGCGCTCAAAGTAGGTACTTACAGAGAAAGAAAGGGAAGCTCAAAATGGTCCAGCAACTTACCCAAAAATGTAGTTAGCAACTATCATAGCACTGAGATTCCAATCCAGATCCAGCCAACTCTATGAGAAATAGAGCCTCAAAAACAAAAAGTGAAATCTATTTGATTTTTTAGTATTTGTCAATATCATCACCTGCCATACTTGAATAAACTGATGCCTTTGTAAGGTCTTTTTAAATCAGTTCTTTTTTCTTGTTTGTTTTTCATCTGATTCACAGGTGCACTATGAATGGTGGAGGCGAATCCTAAAATATTTTTGGATGTCTGTGGTTATTTACACTATGCTGGTGCTTATCTTTATATACACATATCAGTTTGAGAACTTCCCAGGCTTGTGGCAAAATATGACTGGACTGAAAAAAGAAAAGTAAGAAATTTGGTGTAAAATCAGCTGTGAAAGTGACAAACGGGATGAAGACTTGCATGCATATTGTTTGAACATATTTAGGGAAGGTTTTAGTAAAACATGATGTCATCAGTGTCTATAAGTTCCTTGAGAACGGGTCATTCTATGGTCTCTCTGCCGAGCCCTGGGCTTGACGCGTAGAGTACGTACTTAATGAACATTGACTGAAAAGTTCACTTTCGGCCCCATTTTAATGAAATAACTTTTTAAAATTTCTGTTTCACGTGAAATACCTGCTTAGTCCTTCACCAGTCATGCCTTCTACTTTCCAAACTGAAGCTCAGTTCAGCAGTTGAGTTGATTCATAGGCTTGTAATACAAAGTAGCAGCCTCTCCTCATTTATGTAGCTGGTGCAAAGATTCTAAGGAGTACTTGATGCCATAGAGAGAGTGCTCGTAGACTAATGATGACGAAATAATTGTTCGTGTGTGTGTGATAGACCTGTGCATGAACTGTATCCTTTTCTGATTTGCTGCGGTAAACTTCTGACATGAGTTACCAGAATTGGGCAAAGAGCTGAATGAATATACTGAGGTGGCTAAGAGAAAAGCTTAAAAGGAAAGACTCGCCATGTAGCTAGGCTGACACATCTTTTACATTTATTTAACAAATATTTATCAAATATTTCCTATGTGGCAGACACTGACTCTGCCTGGGGACATGTCAGGAAACAGGACAGACAGAGTCTAAGCACTGCAGAGTTTATATTCTAGTGGAGGAGACAAAAAACAAAACAAAACAAAACCCTACTTAATGTGCAAATAAATTAATTACAAACTGTGGCAAGTCTATGAAAGAAACAAACAAGAGGCTGAGGCAGTGAACAGTGGGGGACACAAACTATTAACGAGTGGTCAGGACAGGCTTCCCTGGGGAGGTGCCTGAAAGTACACCTGAAGGGCTTGTTTTAAGAAAAGTGTGTGAGTTGGGAGCTGAGATGTGAAAAGCATTCCAGGTAAAGACAGCAGCAAATGTGAAGATCCTGAGATAAGACTGAGTCTGGCATGAAAGAGGAAGCAGAGGAAGGTTCACCTGCTGGGAGCAAGGGGGACAGTGGACTGAACAGAGGTGGAGAATGCAGCCAGGCACCCGGGATGTGCATGGCTCGTAGGAAGTGGTGTTGGCATTTATTTTCTTGGTGAAATTTTTAAGTCTTTAAAGAACTCTTGACTGTCTGAAAAAAAAGTGCTGTCAGAGGGTGAGAATAGAAACCACAGGGTGGGTTAGCTGGCAACAGCTGGGGTCCCATGAGAAATGATGGTGGTTTCATCTAGACTAGGGGGCACAGAGACGGATAACAGAAGTGGGCAGCTTCAAGAGATGTCTAGGAGGCTGAAGGAAATGAGAATGAATACGATGTGAAGGCAAAGACAGACAGACTTCCTGATTTCAGAATGTGGCACAGGCAGGGTAGACGGTGTACCAGGGAAGACTCCCGTGGGGGCCGGGGGTGGAGAACAGCGTAGCTGAGCGAAACTGGGAAATCAAGAACACTGCTTGGAAGACACTTAATATGAAATAACTGTGGAAAAAAAAAAAACCAACAACTTCTGGTAGTTTTTTGGGCACGAGAGAGTCCACAGAAGCTTGAGTTGTAAATGCACCTTTGAGTCATTGGTGTTAAGACGGTGTATAAATCCCTGGGACTTGTGAGACAACCTAGGGGGAAATAAGTTGGAGAAGAGACTCGACACTGAAGTCTGGGGCTATTTCACATCTGGAGGTCCAGTAAAAAAGGAGGAGACAGGGACAGAAGAGAAAAACCAGGCCAGTGCGGAGGCACCAGGACCAGAATTGTTTCGAGAAGGACTAGAGGCAGAATTAAACAAAGACAGAGAAGCAGCCACTGAATTTGGCAGTATTGAGGTTGTTACTGACCGCTGTTAAGAGCAGGTCAGTTGGACTGATGGAGACAAAAACCAAAGCAAACGTGGGGGAGAGAGAGATGCAAGAAATGGTATAACAGGACAGTGAAGGACTGCGATGTAATTTATAGCAAAAAGAATGTGCACACATTGCCTAAGAAAGGCACTTGCTTTTTGTTTCATTTCTTTTTGTTTTGTTTTACAGGCTTGAGGATCTTGGCTTAAAACAGTTTACCGTGGCAGAACTATTCACTCGCATATTCATCCCAACCTCCTTTCTGTTGGTATGCATTTTACACCTTCACTACTTTCATGATCGATTCCTGGAGCTCACAGACCTGAAGTCAATTCCCAGCAAGGAGGACAGCGCCATCTACAGGTGAGCGCTTGCAAGAAGCACGAGCCTCTTGCTCTGCGCGCCACAGCTTTGATTTCCCGCCTCAGCTGGGCCCCCTGCAGGAAGCCAGTAACTAACCTTAGAGATTCACCCTTGAGCTTTCTATGAGTACCCACCCGTGAGTGAAAAAAAGAAATGAGAAAAAAATGTGTAGTATTTTCTGACAGTTTCTGATACCACACATAGTGACTCATGGCTGGTTAATGCAAAGTGATCTTGGTCGTCCCGTGAGTAGGTTTAGAATAGCTGCACAGACGCAAATACTTTAGAGTTGGTGATGGATATTCTGTGTCTGGGCCGTGATGTGTTTTTAGAACATTTATGAAATCTGGCTGATTCAGAGGATGAGTTTTCTGTTGTGCTGACAACCAGTTTAGAAGCGAGAGCGTACCAAAATGTGGTGTGCAGAATTTTCCCTTCCACTCTGGAAATAAAGAACTCCAGCTAAAAGGAAAGAATCTGCATTCTACTAGTAATTAGAATAACATGTAGGGAAATAAAGTGAACACAGTATTTGCTTTAATCAGCTCTTTGTTGTCTTCTCATCTATAAATATATAAAATGCTCACAAGCAACAGATGAGATGTCTCTCTCTCAGCCCGTGTGTGTTGAAACCAAAATGATTTTATCACAAATCTCACAGTCTGGTCCCTCACAGGGAAATTTCAAGCATGCTTCTAATGAACGTTCATACCAATGTCTCTCTTTGCTTCAGATTTAGCCTATGATTCAGTTCCTGGAAAAACCCTTGTTAAGCAACCAAGGGAGCAAAGGGCTGTACGGAGGGAGTGCAGATGCCAGCCGAAAATCCCCTTTAGTCTTTTTGACTTTGCTCTGAACTCTTTTTCAAAGGAAACAATGAGTACAGCAAAAGAAGATGAAGGAGTATTTCATCAGGCACAGCTTATGAACACCCAACGTTCAATTTTCTGCTATCATAGGGACTGGAGTCATAGAGAACTCCAAAGCTCTTTTATTTGGTGATAAAAACCATTTTGTAATCTCTATCTATTTATTGATAGCCAGCAGATTTCTTTTCCATATTGTGTTTTTCGGACCTGAGTTTACATTCCCTTTTCATTCTGAGTATGTTCCAGATGCCTTTCTGACTGTGAATGGCTCCCAACCAGTAGAACCCAGAGGTATCAAGCAGTTGTTATTTCTTATCCCATCTCGCCACCATCAATAAGCAAGCTCAGCTAAAACCTGTCTCCTCCCAACGCCCCACCAGGGAGAGGGCATGGATGGGGTCAGTGGCTCCCCTCAGTGATTATCAACCATTAGGAAAATAAGGTAGTTATTAGAAGTCTGACAGCCCCCTAGGAGAGATTACTTCTAGGCAAACTTGTTAGCAAAAGAAGTCACCCTAAGATTAAAAGCTTACAAACACAGTGCTGTCATAGGAAAGTAAGAGTTATCAGTCATTAGAAGAAGTATTTTTGATGACTCTTTTTGACATTGCTTGAGAAAGCTGGGGAAAAATTAGTTTTTGATATTTAACTCTGGCAAAATAACATGCTTTATTTCATTATAAACCCCCACCATTTGTTCAAAAAGTCATATGCAATAATCAAGAAAAACCTATTGGTCAGCAAAGTATATTTGTCTGTTTGTAAAAGAAATGTAATATCTGGTGATTGCTAATGACACCTTAAATTTTCTTTTCCTTCTAAATGCCTTGGATCTCTATTTTCTCCTCACGTAAAGTTCCTCCAGGATGTAGGAGCATTTTCCTGCCCTTGTTCTTATTACCATGTCTTTGAATCTAATGTCATATGATCAAATAGAGATATAGATTACAGTTTTCCAGGAAAATATAGATTTTCAGGACCACAGTTTTGCAGAAGACCATGCAGCTCAACAAAGACTGTACCAGCCCAAAAGAATCACAATTTCTGAGACCTAGGGTATGTGAAAACTGAATTTGTTCCTCAGAGTTCCCTGGAAGCACGTAGAACATTATTTAATTATGTAAGTTCTGGGGAAGGACTACAGTCTCATGTGGAGATGCTTTTTCCCTGTTTCCATGGTTGCTGCACTCATAGCCCTCACCCTCCATGCCATGGCAAGAGAAGAAAGAAGATCTTAAAGATCTGTAGCCATTTAAGATCATGGCTTGCCTTCCTTGTGGCCATGGGTGAGTCCCGAGCATGCACTGAGCAGTTAATTTTCCAAGAAAATATAGAATGACGAGACAGTATATAAGGCCAGATACCTAAAGACGTTAGGAACATGGGATTTCATTTTTAGTTCTTTGAAAAGCAGTTCTCTAGGACCTTACAGAGTTCAAAGTTCGGTTCAAATTCAAGTTTGGTGTTTTGGGATTTCCTGCAACCATTTATTTTAAAAGTCCCTACATTTTAACTTTGAACATAGAATACATATCCTATCTTTTTAAGTAACTTGTTCCCATTCTGGTGTTTTCCTTACTAACAGTATTATTTTGTCCCTGGAGCCCTAATAAATGACCACATTAAGATCAAAATGTTGAAGAGAAAGAAGTATTTACAGAGTTAGGACTGACTGTCATGCTTTTCCTTCTCTATTCCCGCCTCCTCAGTAGAAGCTTTACAAAACCTGACCCATAAATTGGGAATAATTGATTCATTGTATTCCTTACATTGATTCCAGTACTGTTGTTTCTGTCAATATCCAGCTGTTCTTTTCCTGTTTTGTCCACTGTTTGTGTGTGTTGTGTTTTTGTGCACACATAGGTTATATAGGCAAATGTCACTTATATCTGAAGAATTTATTGTGTGTAGCCTTAGGGAATTGATAAAGTTAGCATTATGAAAAAGCTTTGATATACATGATAATAGGAAAATCTATTATTTCTAAACAGGTGTTTTCAGGAATATTATTTCACTTATCTATTGATAAAATATATAATATTAGAACATAACTACAGTCTATGATAACATATATATTTAATACTAATGTATGAAATAACGATTATGTAATTAAACATCCATCCCTGACCACACTTTGTTTTAGAAGGTATTCTGATGCATATAGAAACAAAACGACTTTTTTCAACTTCAGTCTTAGAAAACTTAAAGAACACTATGTTGTATTTGGTTACTTAGTAGGATTTTTTTTTTTAATTTGGGGGAAGGAACAAGAATTCCTCTTTTAGATTGTCTTTTATGTGATAAGTGTGCTCTGAAGATTGAAACATTACAGATTTTTAGTAAAGTGTGTGAGAGGGGATGGGACGAGAAGAACAGAGCAACTAGTTACCTTCAAGCATTTTTCCTGAATATATCTAACTTCGCATTGCTCCTGAATCTTGCTGCCCTGACTCGTCTTCGTGCATGGAAGTATCGATGAGCACAAACCTGACGACTTAAAGGTTGCAAGACAGTCTACCTCTTTCCTCTCTAACAGTCTCCTCTTTCTCTCTCCCACCTGTCTCCTCATCCGCATGCCACCTTGCGCTTCCATCTCTCACCTCATAGCCATGCCAAAGTCAATGGGCGCGTATATCTAATAATAAATAGGTGGGTACTTCAATGTTTTCTCTCTTGTTGTTTTTTTTTTTTTTACGGTCTCTTTGTGTGTTAAGCACTTTGCTGTTTTGTAAATGAAAAATGATGTCATCAGATAGTGGACAGTGGTCTTCAGGTATGCTCATGGATGTATTTTGCCAACCAAACCATTTGGTGTTTACCCCGAATGGTGCTGCAAGTGGGTTTGGAGGTTGCCGAGGGTCTTCAGCTGGTTCTCAACCTTTGCTCTTGGTTCAAATGGATGCCCCATTAATTTCATTCTTTGGTAAATTAGTTCAAGGCTTGCCTGAGAGCTTATAACCGTCTTGAGCGCATCACTGAGAGCTCAGCTCAAGAACCACCTCCACCACAGACTCGCCCACAAATGCCAACTTTCCTCGCTACAAGTGATCTGCCCGTCCTCTGAACTTACACAGCACTTTATCATTGCCGCCTTCTGACTCTCTGTCTGCCTGTCTTATCTCCCTTGCCAAAGCGTCAGCTCCTCAGGCCTGGAGTCCCTGCATAATTCACCACGTGTCCACGTACCACCTACCTCAGGGCCTCACCCGTTTGTTGACCCTCGGTAGATATTTCCTGAATGAAGTGTTAAGTCAAAACAATATATGGTTAAAAGAAAATGAAGACATTTGTTTCTTCAAATATACTTCGACTTGAAAGATCAGCATATTGAATAAAGATCTTTTATGTCACCAGATTTCACTAAAGATGCAGAGATGGGCACTGGGACAGGGCCCTCCCTACCTTAGAGCCCTATTACCCAGCTGGGGAGATAAAACATGCAGATGACCACACATAATAAAGAGTAAGCTTTGATAAGTGTTGTTTGCAGAGTTATCCTCAACTGCCCTAAAAGTACAGAGAAAAGATCCTTTGGGATCTAATTTACTAAAGCTATCCTGACTTTATTAAATAGGTGAATTAAAATATCCATGCCTATAACTTTATACCATTTGTAATAAAGCCAGTAATTTAGGTCATAGAAACATGTATTTTGCAATAAATCCAATTAACAGAATAACTCTTTGAAAGATCTGTTGGTGTTCTATTCCATTTGCTTTTTTCTTAAATAAAATCCCAAGGCTGACAACCATATAGCAAACCATGGAAGCCAAAACTTCTAGAAAGAAGTGTGAAAAATTAATGCATCACTGTGCAGATCACTGAAGAAGAAGGGATGAAGACTTGCTGGTTCCTTTGGGAGCCAGTTTTATTGACAGCCTGAGAGGGAGGAGTCAACCTCAGGTTTTCAGCTGATAGGCAGAGAAGTAAGATAAAAACTCTAGCTGGAGATCTTGAGCAACCATTGAAATTTCATCTCTTCAAACGTAAAGAAGTTCTCTCTCAATCTCTCTCCACCTCCCTCGTCCCTCTTTCCCTCTCCCCCTCACTCCCCTCTACTCCTCTACTCCTGTATCCCTCCATCCATCTCTCTCCCTATCTCCCTCTCCCCCTGTTCATCCATTTCTTTCCTCTGTCTCTCACTGTCTCTTCCCATAAAGTATTTACCATTGGCTGTATGAGGAGATGGCTGGGACACCTAAGAAGGCAGAAGCTGGCTTGATGGGCTCCAACAGCAGGGACGGATACAAGTTACGGTTCCAGCTGTCTCAGACTTCTCTCTTGAGAGAAAGCCTATCCCCATTAACCCAAGTCACAAGGCCAGGGAATGTGCTCAGGAATTAGAATGATCAAGATCCAGAGTCATATAAAATCATTAAAAACTCGAAACATTCCACTGTTAGCACTATCTTCTTTGCGGTGGAATTTTCATTTGAGTCTGAATGCTAACATACTAAAAAAGGCCAGAGTTATTCCCCAGAGAAGATGTTACCCAATAAACTCTTCCCTCACTATGCTTCTGAAAGGCTGTGTGTAAAGCATGTCCAATTTTGAATAAGACCTAGTCTTGGTGAAAATAGTAAGTCAATCCTTTTATTAAGTAAGTTTTATTTCTCCCATAATTTTTTCCTTGTATGCTCAGTGTTATTTCATAAGGAGAATAATGTGTTTGTAAACGTGAGTTCTGGATGAAAGGGAAGACATACCTACATTCAACTTCTGGGTTGATTAAAATTTAGGCATTATCTAACAAGGTGTGAGGTAGGGGTGGTAAGAACAGTGGGTGACTGATTAAATTTTGATGGTACAAATAATTGTGAGGAAGTTCCAACTGAATTCCTAAACAGAACGAATTAGAATATTTTAACAGGAGTAATGGTCATTTCTGTCTCATATGCAGAAACTAGATCCATCATACCCAACCCTGTCGAGTAGATTTTTTTGGAGAAAATTACTACCATGCACATTTAAGATGTGATTTTAAACTTACAAATCAAGTGCTCATCTGTGAATACCATCTTCTACAAGTGTGTGTACATTCTAGAAAATAATCTTAAGCAGTGTAAATATTATTTAAATGTTACTTATAAACACTAGAAATTTGCACAACACCTCTTTTCTCTAACAGTCTGATGAATAGGGTGGGTACAGTTTACATTACCACATATTCCAAGTAGAATAGTCATAAAAATAAATGGAATTTAGACTAAGGAGATGTTACAATGGTAGACTTTCCATTTTCTTTCATTGGAACTATCCTAATTTGTGGTTTCATATATTGACTCAAAGTCAGGTCCTAATACAGAATTAAGCCTCTTCAACTCTCCGTGTAACACAATTTGTTTCTTCTGTTTCACATAAGAATGTTCACCCGGTGTGTAGAATTCATTGGCCAAACACTCAGTGAGTCACATTGTATACCAAGCCCAGTGCAACATTTTGCAAGAGAGTCCAGGAGAGTTAAGACTGGCTTTTGCCCTCAAAGGAAGAGTCCCCAGAACCATCATTAGAATAAAATTATGTAGATGCAAATGGACAGATGCATGCATCAAGGACCATATAAAGAACTGTATAATGAAAGCCGTGGGTGCGGAAGGAAAGAGTGAGTGACAACACAAAGAGAACATCACCTGTTTTGTTAGAAGCCAAAAGGAGAAATGGTGAGTCAATGAGAGGATTACAGAGCAGAGCCTGGAGCAGCATAAAAACAAAGCAAGGAAGTTACAGGTGTGGATAAAGACAAAGCAAAAGAAAAGAAAATGAACTCCATAGTGGGGAAAGGCATGCAAAAAGGTGAGATTTAAGGAAGTGGGGGAGTGTCTTCTCTGAGAATCCAGGTCATCACCATGTCTATTTGTAAATTTCCTTCAAGTGCTGATTAATTTGCACATGAGGGTCAGCACAGAATTGCCAGTATTGTTAAGTATCATAAATTTCAGGGAGCATGGTTACTAATTTACTTTTTGGAAATGCAGGATCCCATTTTAAAGTTTACTAGGGGGGAAATACCTACATGGAGGTACACAGGCTTTCCAGGAGATTCGGTCCAGCTGTTCAATATGGCAAACTGGGGGTTAGTTCTGCCCATGAACTTCACATTGTGTAGACAGCCCCACCTGAGCAGCAGCCCAGCCTCAGTGAATGCAGTGGTGGCAGGTAGTGGGCAGAGAGCAGAGAGTGCAGAAGGTTGAGAGTGGCGGGGACAGACTCCCATGGAACAAACCTTTGCTCTTTTTCTTCCGAATGGCCGTTGCAATACACAAGTTATGTTAAGAATGTGCTGATGACAGACTTACAGACCAAGTTGAGCCCTTGTCCCAGTGTCCAGCGTGGTGTGGCATATTTCTTGCAAAGGCATATTTCTAACTCCGCTTTTTCATGATACAAATTATCAAAGTAGTACATGAAGATCTATCATTAGCAGATGGTTTTTTACTTTAAAAATATTCCCTGTATACTAAGTAAGCACTGTGTTAAGAGCTTAACAGAAATCACCTTAGTTTTCCTAGCATCCTGTGAAGTAGGCGCTATTATTCCATTTTGCAGACCAGCAGACTGAGACTTAGGAGACAGGGTAGGGAGTTTTGTTAAATCATCTAGCTAGTAAGTTGTCTAGTAGAGGCTTGAATCTGAGTCTTTTTGATTCTAATGAGCATGCTTTAACATATTTTGTATAGCCTTCAAAAAATTGCTATTAAAAAATGGAAGGAAAAAAATGAAAGTCTTTACACAGGTATCCTTTTTAAAATCGTAAACTCCAATCAGGCACTAAAAATATTTTCATCTGTACACGTTTTATGCACACAAATTTTCTCATGCAATTTCTCCGTTAACAGACTCCTGGAGTCTAGTAAACAACAGCCTGAGACAGGTTTTCCGTTTTTTCTCTGTTATCTGTTACAAGCTCTCGAGGTTAGACTGCTCCAGAAGGCATCTGGTCTTACATGCCCTATTTCCTCCTAAGGATTATGTCAGAAGGAAATGCGTACTTGGCTCAGACACAGATATTTGATTCTCTTCTCTCCCCAGCATTATCTAGTCTCAGATCTCTCCTAGACTATTACAAGTTTCCAGAAGTGGACTTCCAGACATATTTCCACAGGGTTTACTCTAGTGTTTTCCTTTGATTCCTTCATTTGCTAATCTCACCTCAGTGTGCCCCAACTATGGCAAGGCACTTCAGGGGCCTTTTTGCTTGTGGACTTTTTGTTATGTAGCCAGAGTGGCAGCTGCAGAAACAGCCTCATCTATGTAAGTTTCATTCCACAAATTTGCTCTCATTCTTGGCAAGCTGTTTTTCTTGTCATTACTAAGTCATGGCAGTATTGACGTAGATAGTAAAAAGGCACTACGAGATGGTCATCTTTCCACCAAATGTCATAATAAGAAGTATCTTCTCACTTATAAAATGCATCCCCTGCCGATGCTGAAGAGAACATATAAATATTGACAATTGTGTGACAGCTGACTGCTTTTACATGTAACACCATTTCACATGCAGAGTCCTGGCAAAGCAGGAACAACACATATGCCCCCTGAGATTTGACATGCAGTGCTGGTGTGTAAAATATGGTATTGTTTCGGGGAAGGGGAGGGATTTCCCCAAAGACAGAAGGGTGGATTGACTAGCTTTGGAAAATAAGAAAGTGGTATGTCATCGTAAGTCCTTCCACAAATATGGAGCCATCAGGACATTCTTTCTTTATTCAATTCACAGTGTTTCTGCATTCTAAAATTTACCTGCTTGGCACCCTGTTAAAAGGAATTACTTTTGAATGATAAAAGCTCTAGAAGTCTAAGAACAATGCAGATTCATTGCAATAGGTACCCAACATCATAGGTATGTTTCAAATATAAAATCAGTGAGTTTCAAGTAAGCTTAGATTTTATCTAGCCAAACTTACTCATTTTATAGAAAAAAAGTGAATTTCAGAAAGGTTAAATAATATACTCAGAGCCCACAATTATACAGATACGATAACATTCTTAATTGTCCATCCTGTTACAACCAGGCTGAAATATACATTAATTATTACAAATGGAGAAGACTATCAGTATTTCCAGTAGATCTTTCCCTGATACCTCCTTTATTGCCCACAAATGTTCCTTCAAATTGGCTATGAGTAAAAAGATACACTTTTTAACAATTTAGGAGGAAGATGGTACTCGTTACTGTCCAATACTAAATAAGCTGTAAAGCTCTGGCTGCTGTCCGGGCTCAGTGAAACTGTACCCCATGCCTCACCCAGGCTGTCACACCCCGTCTCCCCATGACCGTGAGTCCCACAGTCAACACCAGTGCCCGCAGACTGGGACGTCATGCAGACTTCTTAGTCTCGAAAGCATTTTGCTTCCACTGCTTATGCTTTAGATGACAGCAGAGTGGGATGAGTGTGCAAAGGTGGACTGCGATTACATGTTATTTAAGAATAATTTTTTAAAAACCTATTTAGAGTGTAACTGACTGGATTCTTGTGGGATGGTTTGCTGCGTTACTAAAAAAGCATGACATGATTTGCCTCTGTCGTCTATACGTTCTCCCCTTTATGACCTGCAATCCTGTCCACTCTCAACTCAGTGGCCAAGCCTAGGGTTCATAGCAAAAGCACACTATTGATGCCGTCCTGGAATGCACTTGCCATTAGGACTTACTGCAACCGCATACAGGAATGCGATAGTGGATGATATGTAGCATGATGTGTGATCTCTGACATTCCTTATAATTCTTCTGTTCTCATCTCCTTTTTTTCCTTTCTGTTTCAATTACTTTGAGCAGCATCAAGACAAAATTACCAATCCACCAAAATGAGTAAGTCCCCCGTGAAGCCATGAAATGCTTGCTGTACATGATTGCCGTTTCATGCTTCTACGCCCTAAACTCTGACCATTTTCTCCTCCGGGAAAAATGTCAAGTTTAGGTGTCGATAGCTCTCATTACTGACTAATCACTAGAACCCAAATTGGAAAAGCTAACAAGACCTGAGTTTACAGTTTGCTTTTAGAAAGAGCTTTTAAAAAAAAAAATGACAAGACGCTAACAACCCCACATTGCAAGGCCTGTGTACCTGCACTGATTTTCATTTTTATTTATCCTCCTTTTACTTGCCCCTCACTCAAATCTCTCCTGGCGCTCCTTCCTTCCCTGACTCGGCTGCTCTCTGCCAACAGACTGGCCCACCCCGAAGGAAGCCTTCCGGACCTTGCCATGATGAATCTGACCGCCAGCCTGGAGAAGCCGGACATCAGGAAGCTAGCCGAGCCGGGGGATGACAAACCAGAGGGATGCCCTGAAAGGGCTGAGAAGGCTGAGCTTGGGAAAGACAGCGAGGAGGAGGAGGAAGAGGAAGAGGAAGAGGAAGAGGAGGAGGAAGAGGAAGAGGAGGAGGAAGAGACTTCAGGTAACCCACCCACTACCAGTAGCTGTTCTGAATGAACATCCTGGCTGACAGACTCAGTGAATGAAATGGACTGGTTCCCGATGGGTGGAGATTTGATCCAGTTCATGAAATGAAAACTGGGGTGTGGTCTTTTGGTTGCTATAGTTACAACATTACGGTTCCAATGGCTCCCATCATTTCCTTGTGACTCTGAGGTAGAAGAGAGCAGGTGGCTGATTGTCAGCCCTGATCCACCAGAGGTGGTCCCCACCAGGCCCGGAGGGGTGGTTTGTGGCTCTTACCTGTGCTCAGGCAGAATCCTGGTTGGGGTGTTTCCTACCAGCAGCAGAGGCAGGCATCTGTGTAGAATTTCAGAAAGTTCTAGACGGGGCCTTTTCAAATGCATTCTCAAAGAAACCAGTCTGGGACTTCCCCAGAAAACTAGTACTTAAGAACATACTTGTAATTCTGTGCTAATGTTTCAGGACCTGGGAACCAGAGGAGCAAATGAGCGATGGGATAATTATCATGTCAACCAACTCCTAGAGGTGTTTTTGTTGTCATTGTCAGTTTAGGTTTTTCCCTCTTTATTCTTTAGGCTCTTTTTTCTGGTTTTTTTTTAAAGATTTTATTTATTTATTCAACAGAGATAGAGACAGCCAGCGAGAGAGGGAACACAAGCAGGGGGAGTGGGAGAGGAAGAAGCAGGCTCATAGCAGAGGAGCCCGATGCGGGGCTCGATCCCATAACGCTCAGATCACGCCCTGAGCTGAAGGCAGACGCCCAACCGCTGTGCCACCCAGGCACCCCTCTTTTTTCTGTTTTGAGTTAATGTTTAATAGGGCGTGATGAGAACTGGACGTCCGAGGTGATCAGGGTACCTTATCTGACAGAGACCAGAAAAGGCGGGGCGCCTCATCTGTACAGCAGCTCCCAGACAGTATGAGAGGAACGAGACTGGGTGGCCTCTGGGGTGGTGCTCTGGGGCCACACCGTGAGGTGCTACACTTGCCTTTGCTGGTGCTCTGTGCTTTAAAGGGTTAGAAAACGAAAAAGCACAAGGCAGAAGATCCCTCCCAAAGGCAAATTCTCCCAAACCTGGTCCCTTTCCCCCCCCTCATCTCAGAAGACCCTGAGAGGGACCCAGAATGGCCCTTTCCATGTCTAAGTAATGGCTGTTCCTCAGGGTGAAGGAGAACCAAGCTCCCAAGGTGGGACCAAGACTGGGATTTGCTCTACTACTTCATGGTTTTGAGCTTTGCTAAGAGGATCTCACCGAAAATTGGATTGCACTTTGTTCTGGCACTCCCTCATACACCTGCCATCTATACTGACTGAAATCTTTGTACCAACTATTATCTCTGTCACTTTGTAAATAAGCATTTTTCACAATAACCAAAACCTTGCTGAAATTTTTAGAACTGAGGACAATAACTGCTACAACCATCCCAGCCATGTGAAGAAGATGCTACTTAAAGAGATGCTCAGGTCTTACCTGTCTGAGCTCCTGAGCTTTTGTCTACACTCGTGGCAACGTGCTGATGCCACAAAATAGTTCTGTCATGACTTCCATCCACATGAACCCCGACAGCCCTTCTAGAAAGAAAATAACCCCAGTCTGCAAAATGTTTCTACTTAGCACAGGGGGAAAGAAAGGAATGACTAATATGATTAAAAATTATGATTAGGGTGAGTCTGACCACATTTTGTGAACTGGGACTAGGTCATTCAGACTCTCAGTGTTCACTCTTAGTTGCAACAAGAGCAGGCTCTTGCCAATCATTCCTTGGGGGCGACCGGTGAGCTTTATCCACTCCCTCTTTAAGCCCCTGGAACTTACGGAAGCACAATTATGGCAAGAAAATTTCATTTTGAGGGAGCTCAGTTACCTAATATTCCCAAGAAATTAGAGAATTATAGCTCAGCCTTAAGAGTAGATAAGGTCAAAAATACTCCTTCATGCTGATTAAATGAATTTAAGGAAACCAACCTTGTTCCAGGGAGTCTCGGTGCATGAGGTCTAAATCATCATGAAGTGGGAGTTTGAGACCCCCATTCCTCCAGGTTTTGATATTCTTAGAATTCATCTACTACTATTATTTTGCAGCTTCTCATTCCAACCTGAATGTTACAAGACCTGCTTTAAATAATAATGCAAAAAAAAACACAACCCAAAAACAAAACACACAACATTTTATGCTCTTGGGTGAATTTACTATTTTGCAGATTTAAGGAACAAATGGCATCTGGTGATTGACCGCCTCACTGTGCTCTTCTTAAAATTCCTGGAGTATTTCCACAAGCTGCAGGTGTTCATGTGGTGGATTTTGGAGTTGCATATCATCAAAATTGTTTCATCATACATTATCTGGGTTTCTGTGAAAGAGGCAAGTGAACATTTGTTGTACCTTCAGGCCAAACAAAGCCACAGTGGGTCATCATTTTCCTTTCCTAACTGTCCATGATTTTGTTTTAAATGAAATTCCCAATACATTAGAACACCACGGCTCTAAGATAGCGCATACACTTTGACATGCAGAAAACCAAAGGACAGATGTTCTGAGACGTGGGAAAGACATCAGGGCACAAAGAAGCTCCTGGCTTAGCTCCTGATTGGCTTGGTCGTATCAGAAAGGTTACTTATTTTCCTGGAGTCTTTTGTTGAATTGTGTGAGAGTGTGCTGCTCTTCTGTACTACCTGTGCATAAACAATTTTGAGGAAAACAATAATATTCCAGTTTATGTTACCAAGGAGTAAACTCAGCCTCCCAAATTTAATGAAATCTGTGCCAGAGTTCAACTTGTTTATGACTGGATATTTTGAGACAAGACAGAGTGTTTCAACATTGTATTGCAGTTCTGTTTTTTCATCTGGAGAGAGGAGAGGCATCATGCAGCCAACAGTTACTTGATGCTGACTGTAGAGAAATTAGCTCTCTTTCGATTTATTCAGCAGATAATTTACACATATTTCTCATTTCCCTGGACTAGTTTTGAATGACAATTCAAAGAGTCTTTGCCCTCTAAAAATTAAGTCAGGGAACTCATGCCTCTAGTTTTTAAAAAGTTAAATAATGACGTCATATTACAACTACAACACCATAAACCTAAAAGTTTCACAAGTAGGTAATTTGAGGTCCCCAGTCTAAACTAGAACATTCTCTATGTCATACAAACCATCTGGAATGGATCTAGGATCACTGCCAGGTGGGAACAGAAACAGAAACTACTCTACCTGTGAGATTTATAGCAGAAAGGGACATGTGTTCCACTGTTAACAGTCCACACATTAATTAGAACTAAAATCTAGGCTACTCCATGTACTCATTGAAGACAAAGATGTTTAAGCATTTTAACTATAGATGTAAATTGACCAATTCAGAAAGAATTTGAGGGTCAGAGTCTTAAAGAACAAAGAAGAAGAGCAAGAGAGTCATTTGGCTACAAATAGCAAAAGCCATTTTGGAATTAACCAAATCCGATGTACAGAGGTCTTTGGACAGAATGAGAAGTTGTTGCAGAAAAGAGAGCTTTATGATGGGAGTCAGCATTAAATGAAGGAAATTAATGTGAGTAGGGCACAGAAAATCCACTATCTGAAATCCGTCCTATGGAATTCAGAAAGAGAAAGGAGAGTTCAATGATACCACTTTCATCCTTTTTTTTTTAAGATTTTATTTATTTATTTGACAGAGAGAGAGACAGCCAGTGAGAGAAGGAACACAAGCAGGGGGAGTGGGAGAGGAAGAAGCAGGCTCCCAGCGGAGGAGCCTGATGTGGGGCTCAATCCCATAACACCGGGATCACGCCCTGAGCCGAAGGCAGTCGCTTAACGACTAAGCCACCCAGGCACCCCCAATGATACCACTTTCTTACAAATCCTAAATGAAAGGCAGGCATATTTTGTTAAAATCATCCTAATGAGTCCCGAGAATGTCTTGTTCATTGACTATCAAGTAGGGATCATGATCTGTTCACCCTGTTACACCATCAGGAAAAAGGCCTTTGATGGCATATGACCATTTCCTTCTCTAGAATTCATACATTGTGCAGACTTCCAGAATTTTCCTTCCTAATTCCATCTCTTTCACCTATAACTTTAAAACACAACAGACAGTCATGCCTCAGAGAAATAACTGCTCCCACTGCTGCTAACATCTGCCAGAATCCCCTGGTGAGAAGGTTAACCCCAGTGTGTCACCCTAGTTTCACATCTTGTCATCCCACCCACTTGAGGTGTTCCCAGCCCCAAAGGGTGAGTTCCTGCCTGATCCTTGAACATCAGGAAGTCTCTCCTCTCTGCACACTGACTTTGGTCTCTGGGCTTCCCTTATCGCTGATTCTTATTAATGTTGAAATATGAAGCAATCAGAACACGTGGGGTTGTGATTATAAAAATCACTTAATTTCAGACTTCTACTGTCCCTTTAAAATGTATTCTACAGAGAAAGTTTTCTCCATGCCCTTAAATGCAAAACTTTCTGATCATTCCTAGGTAATAGAAAGTCCTACCTCAGAGAGCGAACAGAATCTCACTCCATTAATTAGACTTGTCCAGTCACAGAAAAGAACCAAACTCCCACCTCTTTTTTTCTCATGAAGATAGAATGTTTTTATTTTTTATTTTATTTTTTAGTTTTTATTTAAATTCCAGTTAGCTAACGTACAGTGTGATATTAGTTTCAGGTGGACAATATAGTGATTGAACACTTCCATACAACACCTGGTGCTCATCACAAGTGCCCTCCTTACTCCCATCATCTATTTCACCCATCCCTCACCCACCTCCCCTCTGGTGGCCATCAGTGTGTTCTCTCTAGTTAAGAGTCTGTTTTCTGCTTTGCCACTCTCTCTCTTTGCCCCATTTTGATCATTTGCTTTATTTCTTAAATTCCACATATGAGTGAAATTATATGGTATCTGTCTTTAACTGACTTATTTCACTTAGCCTGATACTCTCTAGCTCCATCCACATGGATGCAAATGGTAGGATTTCATTCTTTTTATGACTGAGTAATACTCCATTATATATATGTATATTTAATTAGCTCCAGGCCAGTGTGAGGCCATTCTAAAAATATATATATACATATATATATGTATATATATATCTCACATCTTCTTTATCCATTCATTAGTCGATGGATACTTGGTCTGTTTCTATAATTTGGCTATTGTAGATAATTCTGCTATAAACATCAGTGTGCATGTATCCCTTTGAATCAGTGTTTTTATATTCTTCGGGTAAGTACTTAGGAGTGCAATTGCTGGATCATAGGGGAGATGATCTATTTTTAACTTTTTGAGGACCCTCCATACTGTTTTCCACAGTGGCTGCAGCAGTCCTCATTCCCACCAACAGTGCAAGAGGGTTCCCCTTTCTCCACATCCTCTCCAACACTAAGCTCTGATCTCTTACCACGTAGAAGTGTTTCCTCTTCTAGCGGCTTCTTTCTTTCTCACACACACCTCCTTCACTGCCCCCCGCCTTCCAGTGAACTAACCTCTGTTATAAGGCCTCCAGGCTGAACCATGGCCTCAGGTGGGAATGGCGAGAATGGTCATTCTTAGGATGACCTCACACTGGCCTGGAGCTGAGTAAATCTCCCCTTTCTCTCATTGGGGTTTCCCCAGCATCTGCTCCTCCTGACCCTTTCTGTTGGAGTCTCGGCCCCTGTGCAGGCGGTGCCCCTGAGCAGGACTTAGGATGGTTCTGGACACTCTCTCTCCTGCCTCAGGTCTAAGGGCCGCACTCATACAGTCTGTACTCTGCTACTGGATGAGTATCGCAATGAGGCAACTCCTGTCCTAGTCACCAAATCTGTGCCAACTGGATTTTCTGGGTGAAGCTGGACATCCATATCCAGACTCCAGAATACACAAACTAGCATCTGTGCATGGTGCTGCTTGAAGCTCCTTGCTTGGGGTTTGGGTAGAGAATGTAGCCCCCCTTCCTCCCTACCCCATCATCTCGGGGGTGGTGCTGACAGAAGCACCTCCTACTAAGGAATTTCGTCACACTGCCTCCTGTCATCTTCACCATCTCGACCCGTTTGTACCGTCCCAGGGAGCTTGAGAAGCCCTCTACACGGTTTCCCATCAACTGTTTTGGTTTGAAATTTCTCCATGACTGACTAGCACCTCATGTTGGAATGTTTTGCCTCCATCAGTTCCAACATGGTGCCTCATGAAGCTTCACTTTAACTCTTTCTCTACTTAATGACTACAGTTGGGGAGGGTAGACGAACACTGATTCTTGTAAGGAGCCATGTGCCAAACTCAGGCTATGGTGTGTCTGAATCTTATCTGCTTATAACAAAGGCGAGTGTCTAGGGATTCATATTGGGCAGAGGGCAGGAGGGAAGCTGTGCCACTCAATTCCAGGGGAATTGTTCACCTGTGTCCAGCCGCCCCCGACATTGTGCACGTCTGAGGTGCTGAGTTTACTTTAAGGGGCCTCTTCTGCTTTGAAGGCTTGGCTCACCCTCAACCAAAGAAGCCCGTCAGTGATGACATTGGCCCTTCCTAGCTGAAAGATATCCTTCCTCAAAATTTGCTGATCAGGAAATGGAAAAATGAGAACAAAGTCAACTACCCAACTGAAATCTTCACCCTTAGCCAAGGCCATCAGCAGGCTGCTTGTTTTCACAAACTTTCAGGGTCATTTCTCAGGTCATTTTGGGGCCAAACATTAACCTTTCACAAGGTTATCATCATGGGCATCTGAGGAAGAAGAAACCACGAGGGAGAATTTGTTGTAGTGGCCTTTCTTTTACATCAGTGTCTCTTACCATAGGGACACCACTTTGGAAGGACCTAGATTTTAAATATATATAACATTGTCCTCTTTTTTTTATATGCAACTATGTTTCTAACTTCAAAGGTTCCTGGAAAGCTCTGAGAGATCAGGTTATTCTTTGAGGAAGGGATCACACCTTATTTTAGCATCCTGAGCAGCTCCTATGGGGCCTGGCCAATTGGGGGCAGTTCAGTAAATGTTTACCGGCTGAAGGAAAAAAATAAAACATCTTGCAAGCTTGAGATTTACCCTATATGTCAATTGATGTTTCATTATTATTTTCACTCTCGCCAACCATTCATTTATCCTTCATTATACACTTAAACTAAATTACAATAAATTGAATGCTTATACTGCACTAGATGTTGGCACAAAGGCATGAAAGACACATTTCTTGCCTTGGCTCAAAGTCTGATGGTCATGGCTGGTAAATGAAACCAAAGTCACATTAGAGGCATCCCAGGAGGCTGTGGATGTAAGGGAGGGGCGTGTCATGCAGGGGTCCTACTGTGGAGGCTGTCACCGAGGCTGCAGGTGCTCTGAGAGGAGAGGCCAGCTGGGCCAGCCCTCAGCAGGGACCACAGTTCTCAGAGACTCCTCTCTCAAGGAAGTGGCCTCACACCTTACAAGTTTATATTCAGAGAAAGTGACAATTCATGGAAAAGTGTTTTGTGAGGAAGACATATGGCATAAAATTACTTCCCCAAATTTCTTGATAGTAAGAATCACCTGAACACTTGTTAGATACATGGCTGACCAGCGATTTCCCTAGAAATTCTGCTTCATCAGATATTGGTTGGGGCCCAGATACTTGTCTTTTGTAAATTTTTTAAGTATATTCCATGAGATTCCCACCATCAGGGAAAGGATAAGACTATCATCAATCATGTTTATGTTGGACGAATTATGGTACTTCTCTGAGTCCATGTTCTCCCGCTTTACAGACACTGTTGAGGACTCGTTTTACTTGATTCTCTATGACACTAGACATTAACAATCATTTCCTTGTTCTTGAAGAGCTTCTGCTGTCTTCCAAAACAGCGCACTTCCCTGGCCACTCCCTTCTGCCTCATTCATGGGCTCCTTCTCTTACCAACTCCTCTCTTCTCTAGGTTCTTTTTTTTTCTTCTTCTTCTATTTTTTATTTATTTTTTCTTCTTCTTCTATAGGTTCTAACTGCAGCCCCCTTTTCGGATTCTAGACCCTTTGTGGGTGGTTTCATGAGCTCCTGTTGTTCACTCACCATCTACATGCAAGAATTGTCAATCTATGTCTTCATCCCATCCGGTCTTTGAATTCCAGGCCCGTATCTTTAAGTGAGAGCTGGATATGACCTCATCCTTGAGTGTCCCAAAAGCACCTTCAATATCTCCAAAACTGAGCCCCTTACCTCCACATCATTTTCCCTTTTAGATTACTCTACCAGATGCCCAGCCCTGCCCCAATCTCTTCTCCTGGAAGTACGGATTTCAGCATGTAGCCAAACAGTCTTTCCAGTGCATAAATAGGATCATGTTAATCTTAACTCAAAAACTTTCACAGCTCTCCTGTCCTCACACGCATGAACTACAGGACCCTCATGATCCGGCCCTGGACCACTTCGCCACTTTCTTTCCTAGGCACCCTAACCTAGGTGGATTCCAAAGCCCTTGGAAGAGACCCTGATCACACTGCTTTCATGGGGAGCCACTTGCTACTCCAAGGATGTCCATATTCTCCCTTGCCAGAAGGCCTCACACCTGCAATTCCCCTGCCTGACTAACTCCTATTTGTACTGCCAACCTCAGTTTAGATCAAATGCCCATGGGCAGTCTTCCCTAACCCTGGACTAGCTGATCAGCTCTGTGCCCCCATACAGCTGGCCTTCTCCCAGGCAGACACTCCCTCCACCATATTGCCATGACTGCCTCCACAGTTTTCACTGGCACTACTCCATGTGTTTCTTGAGGCCAGGGATCCACACAGGGTATGCTGCCTTGAGCCTGGTTAGGACTTAATAAAATGTATCTTTCTCTAATGCTCAGAAGATTAAGAGTTCTATGTAAATTTTATGCTGTTTTTATCCTCAATGCCTTAAATACATACTAAAAGGAATAACAAAGAGACTTAATTTCATAGTAGCTTTAATAGGCTTACAGAATTAATTGAGGAGAAAAGAAATGTTTTTTAATATCCCGGTTAACATGACAATGGCTGATGACTAAGGAGGAGTCACTTAGCCAGTCAAAATATTTTGTTAAAACATATTTATTGTGTTTGTGAGTGCTGTAGAGTTCACAGGATAATATGTCTTTCCTCCTTAATGAATTCTGAAAGGCAGTTCTTACTACCCTAATATTTCAGTGCTTCATTCCCAGAGAGGTTCCTTGCCTGGACCGTGACAAGCAGTTAAGTAGAAAAGTAGTGGCTACTAATTACAGAATTAAATACTGTCCCGGAGTGTCCTCATTTCTTGTTGTGTAGTTTTGTCAGCCAATCATGTGACCACACTTTTTATAGCCCACAGTGCTTAGCCCCGGCAACATGTTGAATTTTATCAACTGAGTGCATGCTGTTAACGTTAATTAATTCATGCTGATAATACTAAACGTTCTTATGACATTATTTTAACAATATCCAGATCTTATTTTAATCATATGAGTGTTTTCCATGGATGAGTAAGATGACTGTGCTTGTATATTGTTCCATGAACTGTTGGCTATGGAAAACCATTGGAAATGATTGGACATCTCACCTGATTGATAAACACACAGAGTCTAAAGCCAAGTCGAAGTCACTGTCTTCCCTCTTCATACCTGCCCCCCACCCCCACCAAGATCCTGTCTCAGTAGTGGCACTGTCATCCTCTCAGCGCTCTGGCTCCCAAGCCAGAAACCTGGGAGACATTCCTTGCTCCCCTCCTTTACCCCAGCCATCGCCACCATGAAGCCAACCAGTCAACAGCTCCAGCTAGTTTTACTTCCCATCTCAAATCTGTGACCCCTCCCCGCCGCTGCTCCACAGCCCTAGTTGGGCCCTGGTCACATTCTCCTGGCAGTGCCCTAGAGGTCTCCTGACCTCTAACTGAACCCCCATGGACGCACCTCCATTCTTCAGTTATACTTATTTCAACAAAATGAAAATCTTTCCTTAAGATTTTAGCTGGGAAGTCTTGACTCTCTATTTTCTGCACAGAGGGTTGCTAGGCCATAGCATGGTTTAAAAGGAGTTCATAACATGTGGCTCCCAGCTGCACCTGCAGCCTCACTTACTGCTGCCATGCGCCACGTTCAACTCCAGAGTTTCTAGCTGTTTGTGGTCACCGTCCCTTCCACGCTCCGTCATGCTTTCCTGCCTCTACCTCTATATCCATTACCTGAGTTGCACTTCCCACCTTCTTGGCCTGGCTAACCTTATGCATCTTTCAAAGCCCAGCTCAGGCAGTATCTGTTCCAGAAAATGTTCTGGAAAGTCCAGATGGGGCCAAGGACCCCTTCAGGGTCTTCTCACAGGAGCCCATTCCCATCTATAATTGAGCTACTGCTACACTATATTGACATCATCTGGTTATGTAGCTCTCTGCCATACAAGACTCCCCCACACACACACTTAGGGCAACACCTTGCACATGCCAGGAGCTCAATCAGACTTTGCCAAACTGAATAAATCGAGTTGCCACATTTTGTGGCTGTTGTGCCATGTTATGTATTTTTGTCCCCATTTCTGATTTTATGTTTTCAGGTGTCTCTGTTCAACTATGTATTTTTGATTTCTTGGGCTTTTGCTCTGCCATACTCCAAGCTGCGCCGTCTGGCTTCGAGTGTCTGCACTGTCTGGACGTGTGTGATCATCGTCTGCAAAATGTTGTACCAGCTGCAAACCATTAAGCCTGAGAACTTTTCTGTTAACTGTTCCTTGGTGAGCCTCGAAGACAGGGGACTCTCCTTGACTGGTCTTTAGGGAAGTGACACAGATATTGGGGAACCCACACCCCCGAGCACATTCTGTCTGGCCTTTCAGTCACCTCAGCCATGTTGGATACATCCTGGCCCTAGTTCTCTTCCCCTGCTGAGATCCGCCCCCTGAAGTGGATCTTTCCCTCCTGGTCCCACCATGTCCCTTTGTGCAAAACTTGAGGAGAAACATCTAACTCTTCCAATCTGGACAACCATTTTTTTAACTCTTTGTTCTCTTCTTTTCAGCCAAATGAAAACCAAACGAATATACCCATCCACCAGTTGAACAAGTCTCAGCTCTACAGTGCTCCCATTGACCCGGCAGAGTGGGTGGGCCTGAGGAAGTCTTCCCCTCTGCTTGTCTACCTGAGGGTAAGGCCTTCGCTATACTTCATCTGTGCTTCTGCACAGTTAATGTCTGAGAATCTTTTGCCTTGAGACTTCTGCTGTCACATCTGATAAAAACCTTGCCTTTTTACGTGAAAATTGGAATCACCTTTGAAACAAACAACTAAACATTACCATCAGTATCGCATTGTACTGAAAAGAAATTGAGTAGTTTAAGATTGATTGAATAAAGTATGACAAATATATTCACTAAGATAGTACATAACCACTAAAAGATTGAGGCAGATTGATAATGTGAGATGTTGAAAGACATCCAAAATATATTAACTTAAAAAAAGGCAAATTTCAGTACACCATGCATAGTGTGGTCTCTTCTAGATGCAAAGAAAAATATTGAGTAAAATACCCAATTGTCTACAGTGATTATTGCTGAGAGGCAGGTAGAGCATTACGAGAAATGTTTGCTGTCTAAATGGTTTCTCTACAATGTTGAATAAAGGACCTATATTATGTTGAAAGGTAATACAATTTTTTCTTCAAGCTTTTATTTAAATTCCAGCTAGTTATCATTAGAGGTAATACAATTTTTAACAACCTGTCTTTGAAAAGAAACTTTGCAAATAGTCAAAACCAACATAACGAAAGCAGTGTGCTTCAGACTGCTCCCATTTTACTTTTGATGGATAATCCAAGTGGTCTTCACACCACATCGACAGAAGCACTCAGGAATAAAGCATTTATACTCAACACCTAGAATTTTTAAAAGTACTAAGTGTTCCATTTTTTGTGGTAGGTTTCTCACTTTTTTTTTCTCCTGCAACAGACATCATTTGCAGCAATATAAATGCTACCCACCGTCAAGAACTGTTATAGGAATAAAACAAACTGATATTTGAAAAGAGCAGTCAGAATAGTTTTGGGCACATGAGGTGCCATCCACATTAACTATTTTCATCATCATTATAATTATGTTATGGTCAGCAGCACGCTTGTCAGTCTGCGGCTCTCTCTAGCCAGATTTCCGAGCTGTTGAAAGATTTCCCCTGCAGCTTCGTCTGTTTCCCAGATGGCCCTGTACCATTTTGCACTTCGAGCTGCAAACAAGTTTGGACCGCCCTCCTGAGGCAACCGGTCACTGCATCTTCCTCTGGCTAGTGTACTTTTCCAGAAACAGTAATGAGCATCACCGGTCTTCTGTCTAGAGATTCTAGGTCCTAGCATCCCGGAGACTACCCTGACTGACACAATGCATGTAGCCCCACCTTGTTACTATATCACAGGGAAAATGAACATTGAACTCAAGACTTCTATAGAAGTGGGATTTTATAAAGCATTGTTCTTTTAGACACCAAGAATGTGAAAAAAAGGATTGAGTATGAAGGCTGCTTAAAGTGACCAAGCAAAAGCATTTGGCTTCACACAAATGTGTTATCTTGCTTTGTAGAATAATCTCTTGATGTTGGCCATTCTGGCCTTTGAGGTTACAATTTACCGCCATCAGGAATACTATCGCGGTCGAAACAACCTCACGGCCCCCGTGTCTAAAACCATCTTTCACGACATTACAAGACTCCATCTAGATAATGGACTTATTAATTGTGTCAAATATTTCATAAATTACTTCTTCTACAAGTTTGGTCTGGAGGTGAGTTTCCTTGCTGACGTGGGTTTGTTTGTTTTCTTTTTTCTGTAAAAATCCCAATTGCTGTCTTTGGCCAGTTGGCCCCTAGAGCTTACTTGTACATCTCCGTGCTCTGATGACTGTCTCCTTAAGTTCAGTGGGAGGATATTCTACTGAAGGGTTCACCTGACCTGGTTGAAAGTCATATAAGACCAAGGCCAGTGCTCCACACTGCACTGCAGCAGTGAACTTGGCCTCTCTGGATCTCTGTAGCCTTGCCCATGCATGCATATCACTTTGTCATTTTCACTGGCTTCTTTAATGTATTACAAATCTTCTTTGTGTTTTGTGCATTCTGAGAGTTTAACTTTCGCCAGAATGAACTGGTTTGAGCTGAAATGGTTGTGGTAGTGCCTGCCTCTTACTAGAACGAATTTGGAAAAGTGATCTTCATGAAGAGATTGTCGCTGTATTCTCTTCACAGTTTGAAGTCATTCTTATTCACAGTGATGTAGTCAGTCATTCCCTTGGAAGTAGTTTATACATGATTTCAGTCTTCATGCTATAAGACATGTGCGAACATGTGTAGACAGACCCCTCCTTGGGAATGCCGGTCTCTGAGCCACCTGCCCGGGGCTGACAGGTGACACCACTCCCCTTCCCTGTAAATCCGATTTTTTTTTTGCCTCTTTTCATCCTTACACAGACCTGTTTCCTAATGTCAGTTAACGTAATTGGTCAGCGAATGGATTTCTATGCCATGATTCACGCGTGCTGGCTGATCGCTGTCTTGTATCGGCGCAGAAGAAAGGCCATTGCGGAGATCTGGCCCAAGTACTGCTGCTTTCTGGCGTGCATCATCACCTTCCAGTATTTCATCTGCATCGGCATCCCTGCGGCTCCTTGCAGAGGTGCGTGGGCCCTGCTGGGAGCCGGCTGCTCTTGTAATCAGCCCTTGTGTCATGGACAGTTGGGACAGGGTGGGGAAGAAGCGTACTGATTTTGGTCTTTACCACTTCCATCCTGCAGATTACCCATGGAGATTCAAGGGTGCTAGCTTCAATGACAACATCATAAAGTGGCTGTACTTCCCAGACTTCATTGTGCGTCCCAACCCTGTGTTTCTTGTCTGTAAGTGTTGGAGCCACAGGGCCACAGAGCACGGATTGGATTTCTCTTTGCTGATCTTTCTTTGTGTGCTGTGCATTCGTGCCTCTGCTTCCTCCAACGCACTTGGTGGTCATGTAAAAGCTTGTCTTGATGCATCAATATCACAAGTCCTTAATGGCTTCTACTGGCCCTATTCCATTGCAAAATTAATAAATAAAGATTGGAAATACCATCTCCACTTCCATAATTTTACCTCCCAACACACACACACACCCCTCTACTCATCCATCTTCTAGAAGGTAGACTGCAGAGGGAGGCCGTTTTGTGCAAAGTGGTTCTTTCATGCTGCTGCCACGGACAGACCAAAGCTAACGCCAAGACCGTGGAAGCTAGGAAGATGCTCCCCAAACTGCAGCTGCTCTAACTCCAGGCTGTAGCCCCTGGCCCTTCCAAGGGCAGGCTGATGATCCCAGGGTCGAAGCAGCCCCACCTAGGATGAGAAAGTCACCTCCAGAGGGACATGCTGCCTCCACACCCTCAGGTTTGATGTATGGGAGGCTGCCTGCCCATAACTGGCCATGATCTTCCCCTGCACTCCCCTCCTTCATTGCCCTGTCCACTCGGGGAAGCATGTAGTTACAAATACAATGGGGGATGGAGAGGCTGAAGAAAACTGCAAGTGCCTGCCTCTGCCACAAGTAAAAAGATAAAAAAGGAGAAGTATACTCAACTGGCTGACTCAAAATTTTGGTGGGAGGTAAATGCAAATAAACATTATCCCATAAAAAAAGTCATAAGACTAGGGATTATCACCTGATACTTGCACTCACCAACACACAGATAAAATCTAGACTCTCCCATGTCTGTGCCTCCTTCATTCATCTTCCATGGTGGGCAGGGTGGGACTTGACCCCTAGATTGGAAACTAGGGAGAACTGTACATTGGGAACTTTGGGAACGCAACTCACTCAGGAGCTGGGGAGTGGCTCATCTCTTGTGGGGACTGTTTCCTGCATCATGGAAACCTGGATGAGGAGAATGTGACTTAGCGATCTCTCTGTCCTGCCAGATGACTTCATGCTGCTCCTGTGTGCCTCCTTGCAAAGGCAGATCTTCGAGGATGAAAACAAGGCTGCAGTGCGGATCATGGCCGGGGACAACGTGGAGATCTGCATGAACCTTGACGCGGCCTCCTTCAGCCAGCATAACCCCGTGCCCGATTTCATCCACTGCAGGTGAGGGTGGCTGAGTGGGTCCAAAGCCACTTTGCACGTGCGTGTCACTTGGAGGATGTAGCTCCACTTCCGGTTCTCTCCACCATTCTTGGGAAGTTGGGCAGCCAACAGTACACGCTGGGCTCATAAGTGCAGACACAGGGCTTGGCGGTCGAGAGGCTGAGTCTCTGAATTTCAGCTCTGCTTCTGCTTTGAATGAGCCACATGAACCACACATTTCCCCTCCGTTTCCCTCCACTTCTCCCCACACAAACTGCCTAGGGCCCGTGGTACTGCCTCCTGGTGCTCCAGCAGAGACCCCTCCTCTGACTACTGTCCCTCGTCTTTACCTTCTGTTCCCCCTCCTCTTCATCTCCTGTCCCTCCTGATTCCCGTTCCTCACCCTCTTGCCCTTCCCCGTCCTCCTGGTCCTCCATATTCCATGGGCACCATGGCGGGCTGGCAGCCACAGTCTGTCCCGTGCTGGCGCGCCCCCGTGTGCTATTCCCTCAGGCACGTGGGTTCCCCTTGTAACACCTTTCTCTGTCCTCCACTGTCCTCCGCAGTCTGGTGGCAGCTGAGCTCGGCAGCCTGATTGTCCCCTCAACAGAGTTTGCATTTAAACCTGACTAAATTTCTCATTCTGCATTCCTTCTGTGTTCTCTGGGTTCCCAAGTCCCAGTGCTTTTGCTCACCTGCCGCCCGGGCATGGTGGGCACCCCCTGCCTCCCCAGTCGGCAGTCATAGTCCAGCTCTGGCCCTGCAGTCAGGGTCAGACGGGCTGGTGGGATTTTCTGTGCCTCCTCACCAGCCCTGCACCTGCAGACTCCTGGTCCTCACTAGTTAGCATCGACGCTCCGGGTCAGCTGTCGCACCCAGGAGAGGCTGCGCATCAGTGCGCAGCATGGAGATCAGTCTTGGGCCCACCGGTGTGTCTCTCCTCACCTGAGATTTGCTCCCCATTTCTGAGTCCCAGAGCATCTTGTTTGCATGGGACTGTTTTTTGAAGAACCCATCCCACCCCGGTCTGAGATACAGGCAACTTAGGGCGAAGTTCACATCTAACTTCCTTTTGTGTGCGTGCCCTTCCCCCATCCTTGCCAGTGCCTGTTGGTCTACATACACATGGTCATGTTAATAGTGACAGTTATTGGGCGCTTGCTGTGTGCCAAGATCCGGTCCAAGTGCTTTACGTCGATGAGGCCGTCTTACCCTAATGACCACCTATGAGAGATTATTATTGCCATTTTGTAGGTGAGGAAGCTGAGCAAGGATTTGACCCCAATCGACCTAGCTCCAAAACCTGGGTGCTGAGGCCCTTCTGTGCCTCTCAGTGGCCTAAGAGCTCAGCATGCACTGAACAAACCAATAAGTGAATTTGCTTTAAAATGATAAGCTGGGTGGGGCACCTGGGTGGCTCAGCCGTTTAAGCACCTGCCTTTTACTGAGGTCATAATCCCGGCAGAGTCCAGGATCTAGCCCCATGACAGTCTCCCTCCTCAGCAGGGAGTCTGCTTCTCCCTCCCTCTCTGCTCCTCCCCCTGCTTCTCTCTCTCTCTCTCTCTTTCTCTCTCACTCTCTCTCTCCCAGATAAATAATAAAATATTTAAAAAATAAAAAATTATAATAAAATGATAAACTAGGGTGCCTGGGTGGCTCAGTTGGTTAAATATCTGCATTTGGCTCAGGCCCTGATCTCAGGGTCCTGGGATCAAGCCCTGCATCAGGTTCCGCACTCAGTGGGGAGTCTGCTTCTCTCTCTGCCTCTGCCCTTCCCCCCTGCTCTTGCTGTCAAATATATAAAATCTTTAAAAAATAATAAAAATTAAAATTAAAACAATAAATAAAATGATAAGCTGTGTAGACCTAAAGATTCCTTTTAGGGTTAATGTACTACACTAAACACTAATACAAGGTAGGACTTCCACTTTTTACCTCTTCTCTATGATACTAAGAGAAAATATCAGTGCAACTGATCTTTTTCCCTATCATAAAGGGAGAAACTAAGCTTTTTTTTTCCTTTGAGATTTTATTTATTTATTTGAGAGAGAAAGAGAGAGAGCATGAGCAGCAGGAGGGGCAGAGGGAGAAAGACTCCCCGCTGAGCAGGGAGCCCCATTCAGGACTCAATCCCTGGACCCTGATATCACGACCTGAGCCAAAGGCAGACGTTCAACCGACTGAGCCCTCAGGCACCCAAAAAGTTTTTATCTGAAGGCAAACCAGTAAAATCCACAAGAAATCGTTAACAGCACGTGTTTACGTTTTGTCATGAATCAGACACGTTTGAACGATTCACAACAACAAGAAATCTAGAAGAAAATGAAATATTTTATCATATCAGGTTGACAAGTTAGAGAAAGGTAAGTATTCAACCCTACAGTGTACTTAACAAAAAACCTAAAATGTCAACTCAAAAACTTGGGTGCACCACTAATTTTTAGAGTGGTATCTTTGAAAAATTGAATTGTTTCAAGCTTTTAGTTCGGTTTCTCAGTGAGGACTGCCAGAAAAGTGGGTGTCAGACACCACAATGGGGAGCGGGAAGCTGGCAACCCCTTTGCTGTGGGAGGTGTGGTGTCCCCCGCGCCCTCTCTGCAGGTACGTAGTCCTCTGCAGCTCTTCACCTCACTACGCGTCACAGGGCTCATTCATCTGCTCCGGGGTCCCTGAGGCTCCTCTTCAGAGCACATTGACTGGTGTTTTCCATGTGACCTTCAAGCTTGGTCTTGTGATTTCTGAGCCGGAAGCAGGTTCAGTGTTAAGGAGCGGAGGCTGGGGCACCTGGAGTGGAAGTGAACAGCACTGGGCCAGGAAGGGAAATCCACAGAAAGCACATGTTACGCTAACACACACGTTTCTATGCACACACACACTCACACTCAAAATGCCTATAGGCCGAGTCTGCTGACTCCAAGGTGTGCCCGTGTACACACACGCACACACACACACACACCTCAGAAGGCCCTGTGAGCATTCCAATATTACATCTCACTTGAATCACTGATTTTACCAGCGATGCTCCTGGGATGCTGAAAAATACCGACATTTTATTCATTCTCCTTCAGCTATGACGTCAAAGAAAGGTGAAATATATTTGAGAGGGAAATTTCATGAAAGCATTTTAAAGGATCGAGTATTTTACTCCCAAAAGAGTAAAGTTCAAAAAAGTGTGCTTATCTGCCAATGTACCTTTTAGGAACAGCTTTCTCTAATGAGGCTGGTGAGTATAGTGCCTATTTTATCAAGACACTGTTTATTAAGTCTTAGAAAATAACAAATCATTAGTCAAATAACTGACCCACCATTGGTTCTGCTATGCTTCTTCCCTTACCTGGGAGAAGAAACAATCAAAACAAAACCTCCAAGATAAAGAAGCTCTAATTAAGCAAACACAGATGGGTCTTGGCCTGTAGGTACCCCCCTCCCCGGCTGTCAGTGTCCCACTCTCAGAAGCTCCCAGAAGCTGCCACTTTTTGCACAGTGACTGACTTCAAGGCTGCCTCACCTCTCATCATGGTCACAGGGAGAAATCACTCCCCAAAAAGGCATCTTGACTCCAACCTAGGGCCATCCAAAGACAAGGTTGTTGGACCGAGTCTCCAAGCCTCACTGTGGCTGTGTTTGCTCTGTGAGAATGACTTCTCATCTGCAAGGAGGGTTTTCCACCTCCAGGAAGACCTTCGATGCAACACAGATTTGTTTTATCTATTAATTTCTAGTTCACTGAAGAGAATCCAGTCTTACCTGTTCTCTCGCTTCAGGAGGCATCCGTATCTCAGACTTCCCCCAGCCATACAATTATTCATGCCTCCTATGGGAAGACAGGGAGGAATTCACAGTACTCTAGTAGTAGGCAGAAGATGTTGCTGTGTGGGGGAAATTTGGCCCAAATAAGATACTGATAAGTGTTTTCACAACTTACTTATTCATCTCGTACTAACTGGGTGAGGATTTCCTATAGACAAGGCAGTGTTAAATGAAAGATGGATACAGAGTTCAAAACATGACTTGCAGAGTGCTTCCATATTGAGTCAGGTGGATGGTACGAACTCCTGCCCTCATTACAGTAGACTCTCCTGCCTTAATTTTTTGTTTGTTTGCTTCTGTGTGTTGCCATCCTTTGATGGGTCGGTTTTGTTTCACAGATCCTACTTAGACATGTCCAAAGTGATCATCTTCAGCTACCTCTTCTGGTTTGTGCTCACAATCATCTTCATCACGGGGACAACCAGGATCAGCATCTTTTGCATGGGTTACTTGGTGGCCTGCTTCTATTTCCTGCTCTTTGGGGGTGATCTGCTGCTGAAACCCATCAAGAGCATCCTGCGCTACTGGGACTGGCTGATTGCATACAACGTTTTTGTGATTACGATGAAAAACATACTATCAGTAAGTGCCTCTCACTGTATAACACATTTGTGGTTTTAGCACAAGAGTAAACAGTCCATTCAGTGGTTATTAAAAGCCCAATTGCCCGTCGCACTCCTCTCCTAAAAGCCCCAGATAAGATGACGCAAAGTCAGAATTCAAAGAAGCGTTTATCACTCTTGTTTTGCCACATTAAGCAGAATCCTGTTTGCTCACTTCCACCATCTCAAGGTCACATGACAGGAGGATAGGGGTTTGTAGGACTACATTCTAAAACACATTTTTAAGTTAAAAATCCCAATTCTTCTGAGGGATCATTCGTCACCATTCACACTTTGTGCTGCAAAATGGCCCTTTTAGGAGCTGAATTAGTCATTGAATCTCTTCAAAACTGATACCGTGTTGGCTTACCTAGAAGGAATTACGGAAGTATAAAATAAAATAAGCACAGTTCTCTGAGCTAAGGCCGTAGAGGGTGGGGGCAAAACCCGTGTCCTTCCTCTACAAAGTTTAGCTGCTCTGCTATTAAGTATCCACATCCCGGAGCACCACTCCCCCCCGACCGAGCAGGTAACTCACACAGCCCACTAGTCATCCCAGGATTGCATAAAATCTTTTGGGCCACAGGGACACCTTCTAAGTTATTTACTGTTTCAGGAACTTAAACGACAAGATTTCCCGAGGTGAAGGAGTTAAGACATCTCTAGCTGGCCCTAAGTCAAAGTTAGTCCTTGCACCTACTGCTCCCAAGTGCTGATAGTGCAATAGAGGAGTCTCGAGGTAACAGTCCTGTTTCCCACCTTCCTGGTTACTGAAAGATGAGCTCACCAGGCAAGTCCACTTTGCAGGCATTTTTTTTCTTTTGGCACGTGTATTGCTGTGTTTAGAGGTCTTGGAAAGCCAAGACTATGTCACCATGAATATGTATTTGAGTCATCTATTTTGTCTAAGACCATTGAAATTTTGTCTAAGATCAGCTGATAGTAAAAGTGACTCTTATATAGCAATTTTACTCCACCAATATTTACTTACATTTGGGGTAATACTGAAAGTTCTTGGACAGAGAGAACAACAGAACACCATTTCATTCGATGGTCAGTCTGATGGTGAGGAATCTGTTGCCAGAGGTTGATTTCTACAACCAGTCCTGCAAATGTAAGGCTACAAAATACATTTGTTCATTCATTGATTCATTCATTCTGTAAACCCAAATTGCAGACTTGCTAGGCACTATTTTTGTCTTGAGGAACTAGATACAGTATTCCTTTCAGGTTTTACCCTAAGGAACCCACATTCTTAAAGTGAAGATAAGCCTACTTATAAATAATTATAATATGGTCTGTGAATGCTAATTATCACAACATTATAGGAAGCCAAAACAAAAAAGGAGTTCCTCATACCTTGCCTGAATGAACTGTGAGCAGTCTTCCTGGAGGCAATGCCAATTGAACCGATCAGAGACTTGAAAACCAGATTCAAGGGTGTCCAGAGATAAAGGGAAGAGGACACTCCCAACGTAGAGAACCAAACACAAGCATGGCCATGTTGGGCAGAGATAGTCATGTGAAGAGCATGTTCCAATGGGTGCAGGAACTCAAGCTGAGTAACAGCCAGCTTGGGGAACAAATTCTAAGTGTATTCTCCTACCTCACCTGTTCCCAGGAAATACACACAGTTCAGCCATCGCCTTTATGTATTGGCTTGCAATGGTTGTCTATTTATTTAAACTTCTTCCCCCTCAGCATGTGAACTTAACATGAATCATTGCTATGAGAGAGACAATGACATGCCAATCAATAAAGAATATTCCTTTGCCCAGAGAATTGGCCACAAAATGTTCAAAATGCATGCTCTTTTCCTATTCTAAGAACGATGCCATGCAGCTGATGTTTGTGATGATCTCCTAACAAACAGCATAGGCTTAATTTGTCCAATCTTGTGAGAAAATAACTGTACCAAAGTCAAAGTCCTGGGAGTCATTGTTCACCCATTTGATATCAGAGTTTGGCTTGTTCCTACAGGAGTCCAAGATTTTTTCTATGAAAAGACAGGGGCTTCTAAGTGCTGGAATCATCACACTAAAGACTCTTCCTTCACTCATCGGGTTTATTTTCCTCCAGGAAATTATGGTGCTTCCAGAGCATCGAATGCATTACCCCACGGTGACTGAGATTTTAGGTTCTACAGATACGTCCTGGAATCATTGGCATGGAGACTTCGTGAATTCTTATACAGACTAGGATCACAAAGCATCAACCTCTTTTTCTGGGCACAGAGTTTCACAATTTGCCACTCCCATTTGTTTTTCAGATAGGAGCATGTGGCTATATTGAAAAATTGGTTCAAAATAGTTGCTGGTTGATCCAAGCTTTCAGCCTGGCCTGCACCGTCAAAGGCTATAAAATGCGTAAGTATGCAAAGCACATTTGGAAGTGGAAGGACAGAGAAGGAAGGATAGTTGTATTGTTCTAATTTTAAAATTGGGCCAAAGCACATAAAAGAGAAAACAGTGACAGTCACTTTGACCTCTAGATGGCAGTTATAGGACTGTAGATCATTATTAATCTATTGTCCATAACACAAAGTGCTCCTACTCCAGACACCTTTGATCATCCTCTGGAAACTTCTTAGACTCTGGCAGGTCTGGGGACTGTGTGTGGCTCATTATAACTCCCCAAACTTCTTTGAGTTACATTAGGTAGGGTTACAGAAGGCCACAGGCCTGTGGTGGTTGAAGCTAGAATCTTGGGTTGTCAGAGTACCTGTGGATTCTAGGTCCTTCTCTCCTCAGGAACCTCGGGGAGCTTCAGACTCAGGAAAACAACTGGGAGGACCTTCAGGGTCTCTACGGTTCCAGAGGTTCCATTTCCGTCCCTCTGCCTCTTACACCACAACACAGGACAATACCATGCTTGGTCCTCTTTGGCGACCAGAATGGGGACAACTTGACCATGACACTCTCCCCACTGTGGCTTCCAATTCAGGCTAAACTTTGCCATGATGAAGAGTAACTGGGAATTTGTTCTGATTTAGGATAAGATGTCTGTTGATACATCTTTTTCTAATAGACTGTACTGTGTTAACTGCTCTTTTGGTTACCCCGGATCACCATTCCTAGAAGAGGTGATTTGTTTGTTTGTTTGTTTGTTTGTTTGTATTGGAGCATTGCCTCTGGCATCGGGACATACAGACATAATTTCTCCATGGTTCAGGGAGAAAGAGATCCCTGTCCCCCTAAGAGACAGAAGCACTCAGGAGCCAACCCTGGCAAAGAGATCCTCCTGTGCCTCAAGAGGTCACTTGTGGTCAGTCTTATGAATCAATGTTGATATTGGATTTGAAATGTGTATCTTTGCTTGTAAATAAACACATGAATAAGTGAGTCCATGCATCAGAATGTTGCTCTTATGACTGGGATTCCCCAAGCCTGATCATGCCACAGATATTATAAAATAACAATGAAAATGGATGTTAATTTTAATTTGTTTTCCTACTTTTTTGCCTCAGCTGATGATGATTCCTCATGTAAACTACCCAGTGGTGAAGCAGGAATTATTTGGGACAGCATATGTTTTGCCTTCCTTCTGCTGCAGAGAAGAGTTTTCATGAGTTACTATTTCCTACATGTTGTGGCTGATATAAAAGCTTCACAGATCCTGGCTTCAAGGTAGGTCAGGCCATGGAATCAAGTGGTTTCTCTTAAAACATCTGTCTGGAAGTAATATTGCACTGTGCTGTTGCCTAAGCTTGCCTGTAGAACCCATAAGAAATTAAGAAATTTCTTCTAGGAAAACCAGTCCAAGAAGAGTTTAGTACAAGGCCTTTATTTTTTTTTGAAATTTTTTTAATTTTTATTTTGTTATATTAATCACCATACAGTACATCCTCCGTTTTTGATGTAAAGTTCCATGATTCATTTTTTTGCATATAACACCCAGTGCACCATGCAATATGTGCCCTCCTTAATACCCATCACCGGCCTATCGCACTCCCCCACCCCTCTCCCCTCTGAAGCCCTCAGTTTGTTTCTCAGAGTCCATAGTCTCTCATGGTTCATTCCGCCTTCTGTTTACCCCCCCTTCATTCTTCCCTTCCTTCTCCTACCGATCTTCCTATTTCTTATATTCCATAAATGAGTGAAACCATATGATAATTGTCTTTCTCTGCTTGACTTATTTCACTTAGCATTATCTCCTCCAGTCCCGTCCATGTTGCTGCAAATGTTGGGTAATCGTTCTTTCTGATGGCTGAGTAATATTCCATTGTATATATGGACCACATCTTCTTAATCCAGTCATCTGTTGAAGGGCATCTCGGCTCCTTCCACAATTTAGCTATTGTGGACAATGCTGCTATGAACATTGGGGTGCATATGGCCCTTCTCTTCACTA
>NC_048231.1:48556033-48572819 GCF_002007445.2 Ailuropoda melanoleuca
AAAAAAAGTTTCATTCTTTTGCATATAGCTGTCCAATTTTCCTAGCACCATTTATTGAAGAGACTGTCTTTTTTTCTACTGGGTTTTTTTTCCTGCTTTGTCAAAGATTACTTGCCCATAGAGCCGAGGGTCCATTTCTGGGGGTCTCTATTCTTTTCCATTTGTCTATGTGTCCCTAACAGTAATTTTATTTACTCATAGAGCAGCTGGTATTTGTGCTGATAAATGTGCCTTTTTCCTTCTCCTGAGCATTTGGTCCTTAGACATCCAGGACATAATAGTAAGCCAGTATCTTTTCTTTGGAGTTGTCATAATTATTTAGAAAACAGATTCCTCGTGTTATAGAAACCAATGGCTTTGGTTTAGAGCACAGCTCATGCTTGCAAAAGAAAAGCCATGTCTTAATAATATACAGAATTTCCAAAGAATAGATATTGATTCATTCATTGATATGTTCACTGCCTACTGTGTTACAAGGAGGTGGCTGCTTGGTCCTGCCCTCACAGAGCTGGTGGGGAGGGGGACATGGCAGCAAGCAATCACAGTGCTGTGTGACTAGTGTGATGGTAGGGGACATTCAGGAAGCTGCAGGAATTACATCAGGGGTACATAACCACCTGCAATGGCCAGGAACTGAGGCAGCCTTCCATTCTAAGCTGCAGCCTAAGGGATGATCAGGAGTTAGAGGAGGGAGGCAGGGGACACAGCCCAAGTGAAGTTACCAGAGGAAGTTTTAATGAAGAAACCCTGAGAAGCTCAGTGTGGCCAGAACACAGAAATTTGAAGGTGAAGGTAGTGAGTGATGACAAATTAGTTGGAGAGATAGGGAGAGGTCTGATTTTCAGGGGTCTTATGCACCATGTTTATGACTTTAGAAGTAATCCCATGGATAATAAGAAGCAAGGGAGTGATGTGGCTATAGTTGTGTTTAAGAAACCCACCCTGCCTGTGCTATGGAGAACACAGGACCGGTTAGGTGGCTGCTCTGATGATCCAGGACAGAGACAGTGGCTCAGACCAAGATAGGATAAACTAGGAAGATGTTTAAGAGTCAAATTGGCACAACTAGAAAGTTGATTGGAAGGAAGGGAGGTGGGGGTGGAAAGGAAATAGGGTAGAGGATGATATGGTTGGGATTCTGGTTAAAGCCAAAGATGGTGCCAATCCCAAATGTAAAGAAGCCGAGAAGCTCTGGGCTGGGAGAACACTGACCACAACCAGGGAGTTGTAGAGCTCATGGCCTTGTGAAACTGAACTCATCATGAGTCCAGCAGACAGCTGGGAGGATAGATCCGCAGGTGGAAATAGACTTGAGTGTCGTCATGACACAAATAGATGTAGAGCAGGTGAGTGGTTGGAGAGCATGAGAATGAGAAGTGGACCCAGGGTAGCATCCACTTTTAAGAGATGGGCAGAGAAGACCAGGAACTCTGAGCCAGAAAGAAAGAGGGAAAGCTAGAAGATCATGGTGCCTTAGGAGTCTGAGGAAGGCTGCTTCATGGAAGTTCAGCAGACAGGACATACAAACACAAGACTGAAAACTGAGCATTGAAGGCAGTGACCTCAACACGTGGGGATCAGAACCCAATACCAGGGAGCTGAGGTTGAAGGGAAAGGCTTAGGGACAGTGGCTGTGAGATATTCATGCAGGGACAGTGATGGAGGCTATACATAGAAAACTATGCAGTGGGCATGTTTTTTTTTTTCTAAGATTAGCAAGATGTGGGCCTGTTTGCATACTTCGGAGGAGGATTGGGTGGCAGTGGGAAGGCTGAGAATGCAGAAAGAGAGGAAGAAAAGACAGGATGGAGCCCCTCAGGCTGCAGGGAGTGGGAAGTGACCAAAGCTTAGGCAGGCTGCAGGTGAGGATGTCACCTCTCCCACTCTCACTGCAGGAAAAGGTGTTCATGGGATGGGTAGGAGTAAACTGTTGTCTCATGACTTACGTTCTTTCCAGGAAGTGGGAGACTAGGTTATTTACTAGGAATGAAAAGCCTTTGACAGAATTCCAGATTTGAGAAAACTGTAAGGAGTTTTAAATAGCCACTACAGAGAAGAATTTCCAGGGCCTGTGAGGGGTCAGCAGATAATGTGCCCCATCAGACCTTTTCTGCACCTCTGACAACAACCCAGCACAGGGTGGGCACGCCATTGGTTTCCTACCCTCTTGGGATTTACCAAGTGGATATGACCAGATGACAATGGACCAGAATTGAAGATATGAAGAGAGGTTGATGAAATATGACTCAGTGGATCATGGGAACCCTACAGTTGGCTTGAAAGGTGAGAACAAACAGAAGGGAAGTGAAGGATAGGAAGAGAGAAGCAAAGAGGCAGAAATCTGAACATCCTAAGGAAGGAGCTTGAATTCCAACTTTGCATTTTTCCTTATGGAAGCCCAGCTCACTCCATACCCTTTTCTGCTCCTTGAGTAGAAAACTAATCTGAACTCACTCCTCCTTGCCAATGGTCCCTCATGGGACAGCTGTAATAAGGTCAGGTGAGCAATGCTTTGCTGAGATGTAAGGTTCTGTGGGACATGTTTGAAGGGGTGCATTCTTTTCAATGTCTTAGAAAACACAAACCATTTTTTGTTTGCTTGTTTGTTTGTCTGTTTTTTTTTTCTACACGGGCTCTTGGGACTCCCACTACCAGCCAGGAGACTCTATCTGGTCAATGGCCCAAAAAGAAATGTTTTCTAACCTTTGGTAATCATTTTCAGGGGAAGGTAAGTAACAAGGATAGAAATATTGATTTGTTCTCCACTTCCTATTTTTCTCTAGAGGGGCTGAACTTTTCCAGGCCACAATTGTAAAGGCTGTAAAGGCAAGAATTGAGGAAGAGAAAAAGTCAATGGATCAGCTCAAGAGGCAGTAAGGAAGTTTGATTTTACTCTCCTTCTCCTTTCTTTGTAATTGTGGTTTGTCTGATCCTGTTCAGCTGGCTCTCGCCTCCCAGGGAGCCTCAGTAGCCCTGAAAAACCCACTTGTGTTAAGGAGTTTCTGGGTAAGTGCTCAGTATCAGGGCGATGGCTTATGCTCACTGGACTGAAAATGGAAGTAGTTGAACAGAAAGAGAGCCATGTTGGACCAGACCAGTGTCAAGTCTTGGCTCAGCTGCTTACCCTTGGAACCGTGAGCAAGTCTTTCAGAGTCTCTGAATTTCAGCCTTCTGTTTTAAATTAGGGCTCACGGTTCTACCTGGGTTTTTATAAAGATTAAATGAGTTAATGAATGAGACAGGGTCTTTCCCAGTCCCATTCAGTTCAAGTAAATGTTCATTCTATCTGTGGATTAAGGGAATAAATACAGAGTCTTAGCTTTGGAAGGATCTCTAAAGATATTATAATACAGTCTCCCTGGGATGAAACTGATGACTCATGACATTAGATGACTTAAAATCCACAACAGGCTAGAGGCAGTACTAGAAATACCCCTGTTTCCCCGTATTCAGTTCAAGATCTTTTTTTCTACCACCATATTTTGGATAAATCAAGTAATGGACTGACTTTACTAGAAGATTTGAGAAATTCTTTTTTTCAAATTAGTTAAGTTTTAAAATAGCTCTTAAAACAAATTTCCTTGGAGTGAAATTTTTAGCAGCAAATATAACTTCTGAGGATTGGTAGTACTTCATTGGGGGGCTGGATTTAAGAGTGAATGGCCACAGAATTCAAAACCTAGCTACTTTCTCTAGGAAAGCAGAGACTGCATCACCCCACCAGGAAAATCTGCCCAAGTTTGCTAAGACTCGTTCATTCCATTCTGACCTCATTTCCCAGCTCTTTTCCCCATTCAAAAATGTTTGCACACATAAATTACACCATCCCATGGCATGGTTATTTCCACAATCAAAGATATAAGGTATATGAACTGTTATATAAGCAGTTATCGTGTAACTGTTGTTTCTTTTTTTTAATATTTTTTTTATTATATTGTGTTAGTCACCATACAGTACATCCCTGGTTTTTGATGTAAAGTTCGATGATTCATTAGTTGCGTATAACACCCAGTGCACCATGCAATACGTGCCCTCCTTACTACCCATCACCAGCCTATCCCATTCCCCCACCCCCCTCCCCTCTGTAGCCATTGTTGTTTCTAGTTATCTACATCAGGTCTAGAGAAGTAACAGATTTGGACCCACATTTAGAATGAGTACCTACTTACCTGTTAGGGAGACCTGTTACTATCATTCACTTCACTGAATTTTTCCATTTGTTTAAGAACACATCCTCTTAGGTGATGGAAAATCTGAATATAAAAGAATGAAGGTAATAATCATTGCAAAAGAGAAGCTAAAAATGTCGTTTAAGCTGCAGGAAGCAGAAATGGCACTTAGCTTAAAAATTTGAGCAAAATTTTAAGAAACCAAATTAAGAAGTGGAACACTGCAGGAGGGCAGGTCTGGGAAGTGGAGTGCAGCATTGCAGTTTCTGAGTAGTTGGGCTTCCTGAATAAGAAGACAAAATAAAAGGCACTGGCTCAATAATTAAAGATGCAATAATACATTTTTCCAGAACTGATAAGAGATTAGATTTGAAATAGAGAAGAGTCATGTGGTCTAATAGAATACTTATGAACATCTGGGGAACAACTTGCTTTTTACAAAACAGTTCTCACACTTTTACACCTTTTTATTGGATCTTCACAACTATATGAGCCAGACAGTTCCTATTTTTAAAGAATGGCAAAACCTGGGAGAATAAAGGACTTACATTTCGTCATATACTGTGTTCAAAATGGCTATGGTACGAGGTGTAGGACATAAAGTATTGTATATCAAACCTTAGCATAATTATGATTATATTAGTAAGACTAGCATCTATGCAGAGCAAAATAACATGGTTGTATATATATACACACATAGACATCCCCAAGGAGATACTTGTTGCTGATTAAAAAAACTGTTCATAAATCTCATACATACAAGTTTAAACCCAAACTGACCATCTGATGACTGTGGGTGTGTTCTTGGCATTGCAGCTGCTATTTTATTTTACAGGATGGATCGCATCAAAGCCAGGCAACAGAAATACAAAAAGGGTAAGGAGAGGATGCTGAGCTTGACCCAGGAATCAGGGGAAGGCCAAGACATCCAAAAACTCTCTGAAGAAGATGATGAAAGTATGTCAAGACATTTCCCTCTTGTTCAAGTAACTTAAGTTGAATGATAGCATGATGGGTAGGGCTGTAATGGGATACATGTATCTGTTTCATAAAGGACATATTTAATGACTCCATGATTTTATGAGTATCTCCTTTTCAGCAAAACAATATAATCAAACCATAACCTAGCTTTTGTTTCACAGAGATGGATTTCTGAAGAAATGAGCATGAATTTGCTTAATCTATTCCTTTAGGGAAGATATTTCAGATATACAGTCTTCTGTTATCTTTGATTTCTATAAATTTCATACAAAAATGAATTATGTATGCATATTTTATGTGGCATCTGAATAATGGTAGTTAAGATAGCCTTCAATTAGTGTCTGTTCCAATGAAAGTGAAAATGAAATATATATTTATTATATCTGATTATAGATTTATTATATTGAATTAAGTTTAAAAGGTCTTCTTGTAAATGTTTGCATGCTTTTCTCTTTGAAGGGAATGGAGAAATAATGCATGCTATTTTCCAGTGCATAGCATCTATTAATCACCAATAAATTTATATATTTCTAACCATGCTTTAAAATAATCATAAGGAAATTTCTGGTTATCAGAATATATGCATTTTTAAAAATTATTTGCCACTAAATTGTCTTACAAAATTTAGGTGATGCTTCTTTTCTGTAATTCAACGGAGAATTCAGGGTGAGATGCCTTTTTGAGAGATAATCCCTTCTTTTGTATGTTGCTTTATATGCCCTGCAATACTAAAAAGAAAGTGAAAATGTGGCATAATGTTCATAGAACACTTAGTATTTGTCTTGTGAAATCAACTTGCTCATATGTGTAAACATTTCAGATTCAATATAGTTCCTTTCCCTGACCTCTGATGTACTTGTGCGACTTGTCTAGATTTTGACAATTGAGTTGTTAAAGCGTGGTTTTCAAAATTTGTTTTCTCACTTCCTAAGAATTAATATTTGGACATATTTTATTTTAGGAGAAGCAGACAAACAGAAAGCCAAGGGCAAAAAAAAGCAGTGGTGGCGGCCTTGGGTTGATCATGCTTCCAGTAGGTTTTCTTGATCCTCTTACAATTTCATCGATTCTAACCCTTATATCCTTGACCAGAATTCAGGCGTCCCTGTGACCTGTGTGTTCCATGCATGGTTTGATCCTTGTGACTTGATAGGGGGTCAGAGTGTAGGAAAATTATGATGTGAATGGGTCTCTGGGCCCCGGAGATGGGAACTTCCAGAGAAATCAGCTGGTTATCATGTTGGCTGAAGAAAGCCCAACATGTGGCTGACACTCCCAAGCACCATTTATGGGCTCAGAAAGGGAAGAAGAATTGCTACCATTTTATCTGATTCTGAGGTCTAGAGCTCTGCTGATATGTATTTGTTTTATGGCTGAAAACCCTTATTAAAAATGAGTTTTGGCTCCTCCTGGGAGAATAATCATTCAGTTCAAAGCATTTGTGACCCTCTTTGTAAGGCACTAGGCATGGATGCCAATGAGTCTCTCCTCCCCTCATCCCCAGAGCTTTGATTTTATTTGCATGTAAGGTTTTTTGGCAACTTATCGAATATAAAGATGAGGATCACTTAAAATGCATTAACCTTCTCACTGTGCCTCTTCCCCAATTTCAAAAGGCTCTCAAATTACACTCCCAATCCAAAACCTAGCATGTGGCATGGCTGCAGAGCCACCGGCAAACTCATCCATGACCAATTAAGAGCAAAGGCAGACAACAGGTTTTGAAAAGCAGAGCTTCACAGTCACAGAGAATTACTGTGTTTTTCTCCTGGTCATAAAAAGGAACGAAGAATTTCAGAACTCAGTGGCTGTTTTTGTTCTGCTTAGCATACGAAATATCGCTCACTATTGGCCATTGTATGGTCTTAGAATGGAATGATCCATTTCGATCTGATCTTCCTTACACTTGTAAGACTATGGAATAAGTATTAATTATTTTACTCATTACTTATGATATCTTCAGGCTTTTATGCCTAACTAATGTGATCAGACAGGAATTATCACAGAGGTCCACAACATTGCAAGATGGTGGGAGAGACTCTACTAACAGGGTCTCCAGAATCACTAGAAAGTCAAATTGATCCAAATCTTTTGCTGTGTCTAGTTCTTGGCATCACTGAGATATGGTATTGGTTTCTCTCACCCCAAATTAATTTTTTTTAATCAGCAAGCCAATTTCAGAAAGTATTGTACAAAATTTGCTCAGTGTACCAGGATGTAAGTAAATTTAATCCCAAATATTGAATTTCTAGCCTTATGGCAGAAAAAAAAATCCATGAGTTTTAAAGAGTTTTGCTGCTGAGTCAAAAGACAAAGATTCAGGTTGAAATTCTGTGTAACTCTTTAATTTATTGTTCATTGGCCATGTCCATCACACTAACAGTCCAATAATGCAGTGCACTATAAGCCTATTTCTATCAAGTCACAAGTAAACTGTGCCTTTCTGTTTTTAAAGGGCCCTTTGCTAGTTTAGACAGACCTATCCATTTCAAAATTGTGTCGTATTGAATGTTTTCTCTTTCACCTGGGGTAAATTCCCATTGCAACCATAGTTGCGGTTCTGTTTCTCAATTTAAACATTGCATTTTGGAAGGAATTGGATATGGTCTTTGATAATCATTTTACAGGTTGGTAATAATCTAAAGAACCTCTTATGAAGGTTATTAACTTTAGTTTTCTGATTCATTTCACCCTCATTATATCACGTTCTTAAAGACTGGTATTAAACGTGCCTTGTTTCAACACTTCTTGGTGCAATAATGCAGGAGTGTGTGTAATTCATAGTTTGGAATTCGATTCTGACCGTGGTGTTAAAATTTTTAGGCAAAATATGTTTCCTTTTACAAGCTTGTGAGGAAAGGAAAAGAATGTATATGTGGATTATTTTTTAGACCATGATGAGTTCTGACATTTATCTTTAAACCTGAAAGCACTTTATTGAAAGCCCTTATTTTGATCTCTAGAGTCACTGGGCTTTTAAATAGATATTTCATGCAGGTGCAGAGAATGAGAATATGTGTAGTTGAAATACCCTTGTGTGAGTCTGTTGATGATACAATAATGTTGCTATGTTGTTCATACTACTGGCAAGCAGTCAAGAGCTTAGCATAGTTTGCAGGTGGCAAACCTTCCACTTCCATACCTATGTGCACACATACGATCGCATTATTGCTGTTCAATGATACCTTCCATTCGAGGATAGTATGTCTCTGTGCCAATTCAGTACTGTCCAAAGCAATGGCAAGCCTCGCTTCATTGTTAAATATCTGAAATCTAGGTCCAGTTTTCTGGGGATACAGGTGGTGGGATTTTAAAGGTTATTTCCACACTCAGTGCTGCAATGACATCGATATCCATGATATGTTCATGGACACGGGTTGGAGGCAGGATCTCTCTCTGAACTAACAAATGTATATGCAAGAGCTTCTATACTTCTTACTAGCAGCTAGCCATAAAGAAAATATTCTCTGTGGTTTTCCTACTTTTATTTCAATAACATTTTACAAAAGAATAGGAGACTTTCCTAAACATTTCCTGCATTTTAAAATGTGTTAATTCTACTTCTCACATACAAATTCAAAATGTTTTAAATGATCAAATCAGTGTTGTGACTGCTTGAGATGAACACTTGTTTGGGCTCCCTGTGTCCACATGAGTAAAAGTCATAGAAGGTATGATTGAATACAATTTAAGCTATTGTTGATTTTAGAGCCTATAATGAGGGTAAAATGTTCAATCTTGTAATACTCTGTTCTTACCAAATGACCATGTGACATAGAGTCTATGTAACTTTCCTGCAAATGTCTGAGCTTCCATGAAAGCATTACTTTAATGGTCTTCCCCACTGTCAAATGTAATGCTGTAACTTTGGTTTGTTCTTGCTTATTCTTACTTATGTTGTATTGCATTTATTCCCTTGGGCCTGGACCCAGTATTCTGGGCCTGGTTCTTTCTTCAAAATAAAAGTAACAAATTACAGTGCTTCTGTTCAAGGATATAAGGCCCAATTCATTCACTCTGCATCTTCACGGATGGAGGCTTCAGATATATCTGAAATCATGGGCAAAATTATTTACCTTTTGACCATGTTTAGTGATATTCAAGCAACTAATTTTAAACAAGCCAAGGTTTTCCATTACCTTACAATGTATGAATCCAAAAGAAACCAAAGACATCATGTGATGTCACCCAAAAGACACCTCAGCATTTGAAAACTTGACTATAACTTGAAAATATTCATATTTTTTCCTGCAATGATGGTACAGTTCTTGTAGCATCAGAAATGTATATGCTGGGTCTCTTTTCCCTGATAAGCTTAAAATAATGCTCAAACCAATAAAGATTGGATTCTCAAATTTCTTTAAGTCTCTGGACATTTCCGCTTTCTTTGCTCCTAACTTTTAGCACAGCAATATGTTCTTGCAGGGAAAATATCAGGCAAGACAAGGGCAATCCGTACTGTTTGTGCTCTGTGTCTTATGTTGACCAGAAGCCCAACAGTGCTAAACCACATGGACCCTGTCTGCCCTGCCTCGGTCTGTCCCATGCTATGTGTAGAAACAGCCAGAGTGTGGTGGTGGTGTTTTTGTGGTTGTATCCTTTTTTCATGTTACCTGCCCATTTCCTCCTCATGGCAATGTGTTTGTTGTTGTTGGTCTTGCCATATATGTAATGTCCCTGTGTCACGTGTGGAGGAGCCAGGTCTGCACAGTAGAAAGTGAAGTGGAGGTTGGTAATGCTGATTCTTGGTCCTCAGTCATCCTGATTGGCATTTCTACCACACTTGACCCCTTCAGACAACACCAAGTCCTCCACTTCACTTTGGCCTCATCTAAAGGATCCAAATTGCTGAATTGTCTGAATTGTGAAACTCTTAACAGTTTTCCATCCATTATTTTGGCCATCTTGGTAACAAAACTGATTGCTGCCGAGTTGATCTGATGCATCTGTGTAAAACTGACAATGAAGAAGAAAGAAACTATCAGATGAACCCAGTAGTGGCCGGTTTTCTTACATGGTGTAGACAAGGGCTCATGCTCTGTAGACCCAATCATGCCAACACCATGTAGTGTTAGCCCAGAATGAGTTCTCTTCATCTCTTGTCTTTTCCTCCCTACCAACATCTCTTGCTGTGATCTTTTGTGAACAGTTTGCGTATCTTTGGGGGGTATTTCATTAATAAGCCCTTAATGATCTCATATCTCTTTCAAGAAATAAGTAAATATTTTGTTTTGCTTAGTGGTCAGGAGTGGAGATTATTATTTGTTTGAAACGGATAGCGAAGAGGAGGAAGAGGAAGAATTAAAAAAGGAAGATGAAGAACTTCCGAGAAGGTCAGCTTTCCAGGTAATTATGGGGTTGGGAAAACCAGGTCCTCTGTTAGTTGAAGAGCTTTTCTTTCTGACAGACCTTGATTGCAGGCCTAGACTTCTCCCACATTGTTCATGTGTGTCATAGCTTCCAGAAGCTTATTCCTCATTAAACTGTAATGCTGCTTGCTTTCAGCATCAGTATAGTTATTGCAAGAACACTGTTCTCACCAGGTCTTCATTCACTTGCATCAAAAAATCTTCTAATGCTATAGACAAAAAATAAAGCTTCCTGGGATGAACTTTATTTTTCTGTTACAAGTAGGAGGTGAAGAAGACTTCTCTGGCATCGCTTTGGATAGCTTGAGGGGACTTATATTTTGATATGTGAAGTAGCTGATCATAAATTAAAGCACTTGGTTTATTTTGAAACAAATGGTCATTTAAATGGTACTTCAAATTTTGAAAATCCATTTCATTTGAGTTGCCAAGGGTTTGAGAATTGATTGAAATCCTGAAAATAGCTAGCACAGTTCTGATTTTTTCAGCTAAATTACCTTTCATTTTCAGAAACTGCCAGATCATTCTTAGTTATATAGCTTACCAGCCCAGTATGGTGTATCCAGGGAATGTCTAATCAATGTTTGTTAAAGATGAGAACTGGTCAGTAGAGTTACATATGGGGTGAAAGCTTGGTATATATTTCTTTTATGAAGGAGTCACATGTTAGGACTATTATTTCTCAGTTATTATACTCCAAGACACAGAGTGATATCCATCAAGCCACATGATGTGTCCATGAAAAGGTCACTGTTACTTTGCTGGCCAGGTCTTCTCAAGCTGGAGGGTGACATCTGCCCCTGTATTCCCAATGAAATTAAAGAACTTAATTATTTGTGGGACACCTTGCTCTGATGCTTCCTCACTGGCCCCATCGCTACCTGAGTGTGTTTCTTGAAGACAGTGTCTGTATGCATGTGTGTGGCTGGCTTGTCAAATACTAATGACTTGTTTATTTTTATTCTAACGAGTTTTCTTATAACGATCACTCCCCCACTCAGCAAAGGAGAAGACATGATCATCCTCGCCATGTTTATGGGTTACATGCAGTGACTATTTTCCTTATTCCTAACCTATAAGCAGAGCACATTTTATTCTAGCTTCAGTGATTGGCACGTTTTAACCTAGTTGATGTTATTGTAGAGACAAACTCATACCGACATCATATATTAAATTATTAGTCATTGGTGTTTTTCTACTAATCACTCTTGCTTTGTCCTTCTTTGTAGAGAGCTATTGGGAAGTTTGCGTCGGCCATTTTAGCCTTGCCAAAGTCTGTCATTAAACTTCCCAAAACTATTCTTCAGTATTTAATCAGAGCTGCAAAGGTATTTGATGTTTCACTGACGTGTGGTGTGTGACCCTTTGCTCCATAGAACTTTAGACAAGCAGATTCCTGTTGCCCTACATCTGCATTTTCCCTGTTCTATAGATAGTACAATGGAGGAAGTATAAGAACTTAAAGTAGTAGGCAAACCTTTTCCAAGGAGAGTTTTGAGAAGCCAAATTTCCTATTATTTGATTCTTGTTCTTCAGATTACACCAGAGCCTGTTGAAACATAGAGAAAATGCAGATAAACGTCTACTCTGTCCTTCTTGTAGTTTTGCCTAAGTCATGTCTCATTTTAAAAGGGTCACATCTGGTTGCATGCATCAGTTATGATGTGTAAAATGTGTGATAATTGTTCTCAGAAAGCTGGTAAAATTACAAACGAGTTGATAAAAGACTGATTTTGCTCCATCTCCTTGTTGGCTTCCCTTTCAAGTCTCCATCTTCCCTAAACTGGATATCGTCTTCCATTCACTCTTCTGACTTTAGTTCAACCCCTCCCGAGGCTGTGCTGCTGGGCAAGGGCTGTGTAGGTTCTCACTCTGACATCACCTCAGAGAGTGTGGAATAAACTGTGAGAAAGCTACTTGTCAATTCATCTAATGCACAGCAGAAATTACCCAGCTACCTATCCTGTAGTACTCATTACTGAAAATCATAAATAATGAATTACTATTCATGTACTTTATAGAAAGTTGGTTCTGTTGGTGTAACCTGGGGCAGGCACTTAAACTCCTTGGTCTTATGCTCATGTCTTAAGCAGATGTTTGGATAGTGAGGGAGACCAGCACTTCTCCCATTTCACCTGGGATCTTATTTAAATGCAGGTTATGTAAATTAAGCAGGTCCTGCTTAAGGCATTTAGAATTCTGAATATTTCTTGAGCACCCAGAGGAAAGACAGCTGCTGGTCCATCTTGAGTAGGGAGTCTAAACTTCTAGGTTCCTCCCATTTTTAAAATGCCTGGATTCTGATTGTTAGTTTAATATTCAACGTGTTTACTTCTTTAGGGTTCTTTTTTTCCCTTTTATGACAACCATATGACTCCACTCATATTCAAGAATTTATATGAAATATTGAAACANTTGAGGATTTGGGCTTTATCTAAAACCAATATTGTCATAACCCTTTCTTTAAAGGAATTGTCATCACATGTTGCTCTAAAACCTGAAAATTTCTTGCATTTAGCAGTTCAGATTTTTGTAAAAGAATCAATATTTTGCTGAAACAAGTTTGCTTATTAATGTGCTAAACCTCAAAGCTATTCTTTTTGGTAGGTGGCAGGTTTAATAAGCAAGGGAATTTACATACGTGGCGAAGATATTCTTGATGGAGTTCCCAATTAGCATGCTCAGTACACATGTACCATAAATTCTTTCATTTCATCCTTCTTCCAGAGTCAGTTCATCTTCTCATTTTTCATAAAACATTTTTGGCATAAAATAGGATTATTTTTTGCCTCCTGTGTTTATTTTTCAGAAATAGTACAGATGTTCCATTAGTGCTAATTCCCCATAGATTCAGATTTCTACTAGTGAGAAAAAAGAAATGTTCCTCCTTAGTCACCTACGACCTTTACATTTCCATACATTGAAAAGTTGGATCCCCTTTTTTTTTNTGTTTCCCCTTATTTGAATTATGTAAATTCTCATCTCAGTGAGAAAGCACTGATGGGCTTAACCATTTAGGGATCATAGGTAGCACCAGGAATTTCCTTGATAATGGCATTTAGCCATCTTCAAGAGTTCTGCAGTTCTGTCCTAAATGCCCCTTCTCTCTCTCCTTCTCACCCTCCTTCCCCATTTTCCTCCATAACAAAAGAATTCCTCCAACTTATACACCTAATACATTCACAGATCCTGAGTTACTTTTTTATTTTCTATTTTGAGGATTTGGGCTTTATCTAAAACCAATATTGTCATAACCCTTTCTTTAAAGGAATTGTCATCACATGTTGCTCTAAAACCTGAAAATTTCTTGCATTTAGCAGTTCAGATTTTTGTAAAAGAATCAATATTTTGCTGAAACAAGTTTGCTTATTAATGTGCTAAACCTCAAAGCTATTCTTTTTGGTAGGTGGCAGGTTTAATAAGCAAGGGAATTTACATACGTGGCGAAGATATTCTTGATGGAGTTCCCAATTAGCATGCTCAGTACACATGTACCATAAATTCTTTCATTTCATCCTTCTTCCAGAGTCAGTTCATCTTCTCATTTTTCATAAAACATTTTTGGCATAAAATAGGATTATTTTTTGCCTCCTGTGTTTATTTTTCAGAAATAGTACAGATGTTCCATTAGTGCTAATTCCCCATAGATTCAGATTTCTACTAGTGAGAAAAAAGAAATGTTCCTCCTTAGTCACCTACGACCTTTACATTTCCATACATTGAAAAGTTGGATCCCCTTTTTTTTTNGATGTGTAAAATATGTGATAATTGTTCTCAGAAAGCTGGTAAAATTACAAACGAGTTGATAAAAGACTGATTTTGCTCCATCTCCTTGTTGGCTTCCCTTTCAAGTCTCCATCTTCCCTAAACTGGATATCGTCTTCCATTCACTCTTCTGACTTTAGTTCAACCCCTCCCGAGGCTGTGCTGCTGGGTAAGGGCTGTGTAGGTTCTCGCTCTGACATCACCTCAGAGAGTGTGGAATAAACTGTGAGAAAGCTACTTGTCAATTCATCTAATGCACATCAGAAATTGCCCAGCTACCTATCCTGTAGTACTCATTACTGAAAATCATAAATAATGAATTACTATTCATGTACTTTATAGAAAGTTGGTTCTGTTGGTGTAACCTGGGGCAGGCACTTAAACTCCTTGGTCTTATGCTCATGTCTTAAGCAGATGTTTGGATAGTGAGGGAGACCAGCACTTCTCCCATTTCACCTGGGATCTTATTTAAATGCAGGTTATGTAAATTAAGCAGGTCCTGCTTAAGGCATTTAGAATTCTGAATATTTCTTGAGCACCCAGAGGAAAGACAGCTGCTGGTCCATCTTGAGTAGGGAGTCTAAACTTCTAGGTTCCTTCCATTTTTAAAATGCCTGGATTCTGATTGTTAGTTTAATATTCAACGTGTTTACTTCTTTAGGGTTCTTTTTTTCCCTTTTATGACAACCATATGACTCCACTCATATTCAAGAATTTATATGAAATATTGAAACATAATTATTCTCCATCTTACTTTAAAAATAAAAACAGGAACACCTGCGTGGCTCAGTTGGTTAAGCCTCTGACTCTTGACTTTGGCTCAGGCTCAGGTCATGATCTCAGGTTTGTGAGATCAAGTCCCACGTCGGGCTCCACACTGGGCATGGAGCCTGCTTATGATTCTCTCTCTCCCTCTCCCTCTCCCCTTCTGTCCCCCAACTCCATCTCTTAAAAAAATATATATATATATGGATACATATATATAAAAGATATGGTATACATATATATATATGTATACATATATATATATATATAAAAGATAAAAACAAAAACAGAAACAAACAAAAAATCTTATTACAGACAACATAAAATCCTGGGTTACACATGAATTAAAGGACAGTTTATTAAATTTTACCAATTTCAGTGAAAAATCTCCATCCACTTCAGTAAGGGTCTCTCCTGTTTTAAAAATTAAATGCTTTTTGCATAGTACATTTTCAGTAAAAGGAACCTCATTTCCCCCAACATATATGATAAAACTTAAGATAAAATCACACGTTCAGACTTAAGATAAAACTTAAGATGAAGTTAATAAATAAATAAATACATACATACATAAAATTTAAGATAAACTATCATATCTTAATACAGACTAGTAGTGGCAATTTGAAGAAACTAAAGGTCATTTATGGACATTTTCATGTAATTTTTTCTACTTGGTTAGTGGTGTGTGTTTCTCATGAACTTGGATGGTAATTATAGCTACACTGAGAATTGAGAGGTTCCAGGAAGAAACTTCTATTTCTTGTCTCAGTAAGAATTGGGATCTTTCCTCCTACTTTGTTATCATCATTTCCTGAAACAGCCAGACTAACCCTCTATCAAATGTTCCTGGCCCTATACAGCATTTGTAGTTCCAAACATCAACATTAAGATAATTTACCTACAACTAGGGACTCCTCATAAGATTTTCTCCCCCACTCTTGTTTCCCCTTATTTGAATTATGTAAATTCTCATCTCAGTGAGAAAGCACTGATGGGCTTAACCATTTAGGGATCATAGGTAGCACCAGGAATTTCCTTGATAATGGCATTTAGCCATCTTCAAGAGTTCTGCAGTTCTGTCCTAAATGCCCCTTCTCTCTCTCCTTCTCACCCTCCTTCCCCATTTTCCTCCAGAACAAAAGAATTCCTCCAACTTATACACCTAATACATTCACAGATCCTGAGTTACTTTTTTATTTTCTATTTTGAGGATTTGGGCTTTATCTAAAACCAATATTGTCATAACCCTTTCTTTAAAGGAATTGTCATCACATGTTGCTCTAAAACCTGAAAATTTCTTGCATTTAGCAGTTCAGATTTTTGTAAAAGAATCAATATTTTGCTGAAACAAGTTTGCTTATTAATGTGCTAAACCTCAAAGCTATTCTTTTTGGTAGGTGGCAGGTTTAATAAGCAAGGGAATTTACATACGTGGCGAAGATATTCTTGATGGAGTTCCCAATTAGCATGCTCAGTACACATGTACCATAAATTCTTTCATTTCATCCTTCTTCCAGAGTCAGTTCATCTTCTCATTTTTCATAAAACATTTTTGGCATAAAATAGGATTATTTTTTGCCTCCTGTGTTTATTTTTCAGAAATAGTACAGATGTTCCATTAGTGCTAATTCCCCATAGATTCAGATTTCTACTAGTGAGAAAAAAGAAATGTTCCTCCTTAGTCACCTACGACCTTTACATTTCCATACATTGAAAAGTTGGATCCCCTTTTTTTTT